>NW_025726274.1:0-98144 GCF_021461395.2 Schistocerca americana | reverse complement strand
TGAGTCCACTTTTAGTTTCCGATGCTTCACTTCAGGTTTACTGTATCCCTTGGACCTTCTTATTGACGAAGAAACACAGAAATTGCATCCGAATTAAATACAAAAGGCACAATGCCGACTTAAGTACAAGAGGACTGATACTCCAACTTTCTATGATTTGAACCTCTGCTGTGAGTCCAGTTTTAGTTTCCGATGCATCACTTGAGGTTTACTGTATCCCTTGGACCTTCTAATTGACGATGAAACGCAGAAATAGCATCAGAATTTAATAAAAAAGGCACAATGCCGACTTAAGTACAAGAGGTCTGATACTCTAATTTTCTATGATTTGAACCCCTCCTGTGAGTCCAGATATAGATTCCGATGCTTAACTTCAACTTTACTGTATCCTTTGGACCTTCTTATTGACGATGAAACACAAAAATTGCATCCGAAATTAATACAAAAGGCACAATGCCGACTTAAGTACAAGGCGACTGATACACTAACTTTCTATGATTTGAACCTCTCCTGTGAGTCCAGTTTTAGATTCTGATGCTTCACTTCAGGTTTACTGTATCCCTTGGACCTTCTAATTGACGATGAAACACAGAAATTGCATCCGGATTTAATACAAAAGGCACAATGCCGACAAAAGTACTAGAGAACTGGTACTCTAACTTTCTATGATTTGAACCTCTGCTGTACGTCCAGTTATAGTCTCCGATGCTTCACTTCAGGTTTACTGTATCCCTTGGACCTTCTTATTGACGATGAAACACAGAAATTGCATCCGAGTTTAATACAAAAGGCACAATGCCGATTTAAGTACAAGCGGACTGATACTCTAACTTTCTATGATTTGAACCCCTCCTGTGAGTCCAGTTTTAGTTTCCGATGCCATACATCAGGTTTACTGTATCCCTTGGACCTTCTTATTGACGATGAAACACGGAAACGGCATCCGAATTTAATAAAAAAGGCACAATGCCGACTTAAGTAAAAGAGGACTGATACTCTAACTTTCTATGATTTGAACCCCTCCTGTGAGTCCAGTTTTAGTTTCCGATGCTTATCTTCAGGTTTACTGTATCCCTTGGACCTTCTTATTGACGATGAAACACAGAAATTGCATCCGAATTTAATAAAAAAGGCACAATGCCGACTTAAGTACAAGAGGACTGATACTCTAACTTTCTATGATTTGAACCCCTCCTGTGAGTCCAGTTTTAGATTCCGATGCTTAACTTCAAGTTTACTGTATCCCTTGGACCTTCTTATTGACGATGAAACACAGAATTTGCATCCGAATTTAATACAAAAGGCACAATGCCGACTTAAAAACAAGAGGACTGAAACTCTAACTTTCTATGATTTGAACCGCTGCTGTGAGTCCAGTTTTAGTTTCCGATGCTTAACTTCAGGTTTACTGTATCCCTGGGACCTTCTTATTGACGATGAAACACAGAAATTGCATCCGAATTTAGTAAAAAAGGCACAATGCCGACTTAAGTACAAGAGGACTGATACTCTAACTTTCTATGATTTGAACCCCTCCTGTGAGTCCAGTTTTAGATTCCGATGCTTAACTTCAAGTTTACTGTATCCCTTGGACCTTCTTATTGACGATGAAACACAGAATTTGCATCCGAATTTAATACAAAAGGCACAATGCCGACTTAAAAACAAGAGGACTGAAACTCTAACTTTCTATGATTTGAACCTCTCCTGTGAGTCCAGTTTTAGTTTCCGATGCCATACATCAGGTTTACTGTATCCGTTGGACCTTCTTGTTGACGATGAAACACAGAAACGGCATCCGAATTTAATAAAAAAGGCACAATGCCGACTTAAGGAAAAGAGGACTGATACTCTAACTTTCTATGATTTGAACCCCTCCTGTGAGTCCAGTTTTAGTTTCCGATGCTTAACTTCAGGTTTGCTGTATACCTTGGACCTTCTTATTGACGATGACACACATAAATTGCATCCGAATTTAATAAAAAAGGCACAATGCCGACTTAAGTACAAGAGGACTGATACTCTAACTTTCAATGATTTGAACCCCTCCTGTGGGTCCAGTTTTAGATTCCGATGCTTAACTTCAAGTTTACTGTATCCCTTGGACCTTCTCATTGACGATGAAACACAGAATTTGCATCCGAATTTAATACAAAAGGCACAATGCCGACTTAAAAACAAGAGGACTGAAACTCTAACTTTCTATGATTTGAACCTCTGCTGTGAGTCCAGTTTTAGTTTCCGATGCTTCACTTCAGGTTTACTGTATCCCTTGGACCTTCTTATTGACGATGAAACACAGAAATTGCATCCGAATTAAATACAAAAGGCACAATGCCGACTTAAGTACAAGAGGACTGATACTCCAACTTTCTATGATTTGAACCTCTGCTGGGAGTCCAGTTTTAGTTTCCGATGCATCACTTGAGGTTTACTGTCTCCCTTGGACCTTCTAATTGACGATGAAACACAGAAATAGCATCAGAATTTAATAAAAAAGGCACAATGCCGACTTATGTACAAGAGGTCTGATACTCTATTTTTCTATGATTTGAACCCCTCCTGTGAGTCCTGTTATAGATTCCGATGCTTAACTTCAACTTTACTGTATCCCTTGGACCTTCTTATTGACGATGAAACACAGAAATTGCATCCGAAATTAATACAAAAAGCACAATGCCGACTTAAGTACAAGGCGACTGATACACTAACTTTCTATGATTTGAACCTCTCCTGTGAGTCCAGTTTTAGATTCTGATGCTTCACTTCAGGTTTACTGTATCCCTTGGACCCTCTTATTGACGATGAAACACAGAAATTGCATCCGGATTTAATACAAAAGGCACAATGCCGACAAAAGTACTAGAGAACTGATACTCTAACATTCTATGATTTGAACCCCTCCTGTGAGTCCAGTTTTAGTTTCCGATGCCATACATCAGGTTTTCTGTATCCGTTGGACCTTCTTGTTGACGATGAAACACAGAAACGGCATCCGAATTTAATAAAAAAGGCACAAGGCCGACTTAAGGAAAAGAGGACTGATACTCTAACTTTCTATGATTTGAACCCCTCCTGTGAGGCCAGTTTTAGTTTCCGATGCTTAACTTCAGGTTTACTGTATCCCTTGGACCTTCTTATTGACGATGAAACACAGAAATTGCATCCGAATCTAATAAAAAAGGCACAATGCCGACTTAAGTACAAGAGGACTGATACTCTAACTTTCTATGATTTGAACCCCTCCTGTGAGTCCAGTTTTAGATTCCGACGCTTAACTTCAAGTGTACTGTATCCCTTGGACCTTCTTCTTGACGATGAAACACAGAATTTGCATCCGAATTTAATACAAAAGGCACAATGCCGACTTAAAAACAAGAGGACTGAAACTCTAACTTTCTATGACTTGAACCTCTGCTGTGAGTCCAGTTTTAGTTTCCGATGCTTAACTTCAGGTTTACTGTATCCCTGGGACCTTCTTATTGACGATGAAACACAGAAATTGCATCCGAATTTAATATAAAAGGCACAATGCCGACTTAAGTACAAGAGGACTGAAACTCTAACTTCCTATGATTTGGATCTCTGCTGTGAGTCCAGTTTTAGTTTCCGATGCTTCACTTCAGATTACTGTATCCCTTGGACCTTCTTATTGACGATGAAACACAGAAATTGCATCCGAATTTAATACAAAAGGCACAATGCCGACTTAAGTACAAGAGGACTGATACTCTAACTTTCTATGATTTGAACCTCTGCTCTGAGTCCACTTTTCGTTTCCGATGCTTCACTTCAGGTTTACTGTATCCCTTGGACCTTCTTATTGACGATGAAACACAGAAATTGCATCCGAATTTAATACAAAAGGCACAATGCCGACTTAAGTACAAGAGGACTGAAACTCTAACTTTCTATGATTTGAACCTCTGCTGTGAGTCCACTTTTAGTTTCCGATGCTTCACTTCAGGTTTACTGTATCCCTTGGACCTTCTTATTGACGAAGAAACACAGAAATTGCATCCGAATTAAATACAAAAGGCACAATGCCGACTTAAGTACAAGAGGACTGATACTCCAACTTTCTATGATTTGAACCTCTGCTGTGAGTCCAGTTTTAGTTTCCGATGCATCATTTGAGGTTTACTGTATCCCTTGGACCTTCTAATTGACGATGAAACGCAGAAATAGCATCAGAATTTAATAAAAAAGGCACAATGCCGACTTAAGTACAAGAGGTCTGATACTCTAATTTTCTATGATTTGAACCCCTCCTGTGAGTCCAGATATAGATTCCGATGCTTAACTTCAACTTTACTGTATCCTTTGGACCTTCTTATTGACGATGAAACACAAAAATTGCATCCGAAATTAATACAAAAGGCACAATGCCGACTTAAGTACAAGGCGACTGATACACTAACTTTCTATGATTTGAACCTCTCCTGTGAGTCCAGTTTTAGATTCTGATGCTTCACTTCAGGTTTACTGTATCCCTTGGACCTTCTAATTGACGATGAAACACAGAAATTGCATCCGGATTTAATACAAAAGGCACAATGCCGACAAAAGTACTAGAGAACTGGTACTCTAACTTTCTATGATTTGAACCTCTGCTGTACGTCCAGTTATAGTCTCCGATGCTTCACTTCAGGTTTACTGTATCCCTTGGACCTTCTTATTGACGATGAAACACAGAAATTGCATCCGAGTTTAATACAAAAGGCACAATGCCGATTTAAGTACAAGCGGACTGATACTCTAACTTTCTATGATTTGAACCCCTCCTGTGAGTCCAGTTTTAGTTTCCGATGCCATACATCAGGTTTACTGTATCCCTTGGACCTTCTTATTGACGATGAAACACAGAAACGGCATCCGAATTTAATAAAAAAGGCACAATGCCGACTTAAGTAAAAGAGGACTGATACTCTAACTTTCTATGATTTGAACCCCTCCTGTGAGTCCAGTTTTAGTTTCCGATGCTTATCTTCAGGTTTACTGTATCCCTTGGACCTTCTTATTGACGATGAAACACAGAAATTGCATCCGAATTTAATAAAAAAGGCACAATGCCGACTTAAGTACAAGAGGACTGATACTCTAACTTTCTATGATTTGAACCCCTCCTGTGAGTCCAGTTTTAGATTCCGATGCTTAACTTCAAGTTTACTGTATCCCTTGGACCTTCTTATTGACGATGAAACACAGAATTTGCATCCGAATTTAATACAAAAGGCACAATGCCGACTTAAAAACAAGAGGACTGAAACTCTAACTTTCTATGATTTGAACCGCTGCTGTGAGTCCAGTTTTAGTTTCCGATGCTTAACTTCAGGTTTACTGTATCCCTGGGACATTCTTATTGACGATGAAACACAGAAATTGCATCCGAATTTAATATAAAAGGCACAATGCCGACTTAAGTACAAGAGGACTGAAACTCTAACTTTCTATGATTTGAACCTCTGCTGTGAGTCCAGTTTTAGTTTCCGATGCTTCACTTCAGGTTTACTGTATCCCTTGGACCTTCTTATTGACGATGAAACACAGAAATTGCATCCGAATTAAATACAAAAGGCACAATGCCGACTTAAGTACAAGAGGACTGATACTCCAACTTTCTATGATTTGAACCTCTGCTGTGAGTCCAGTTTTATTTTTCGATGCATCACTTGAGGTTTACTGTATCCCTTGGACCCTCTTATTGACGATGAAACACAGAAATTGCATCCGGATTTAATACAAAAGGCACAATGCCGACAAAAGTACTAGAGAACTGATACTCTAACATTCTATGATTTGAACCCCTCCTGTGAGTCCAGTTTTAGTTTCCGATGCCATACATCAGGTTTACTGTATCCGTTGGACCTTCGTGTTGACGATGAAACACAGAAACGGCATCCGAATTTAATAAAAAAGGCACAATGCCGACTTAAGGAAAAGAGGACTGATACTCTAACTTTCTATGATTTGAACCTATCCTGTGAATCCAGTTTTAGTTTCCGATGCTTAACTTCAGGTTTACTGTATCCCTTGGACCTTCTTATTGAGGATGAAACACAGAAATTGCATCCGAATTTAGTAAAAAAGGCACAATGCCGACTTAAGTACAAGAGGACTGATACTCTAACTTTCTATGATTTGAACCCCTCCTGTGAGTCCAGTTTTAGATTCCGATGCTTAACTTCAAGTTTACTGTATCCCTTGGACCTTCTTATTGACGATGAAACACAGAATTTGCATCCGAATTTAATACAAAAGGCACAATGCCGACTTAAAAACAAGAGGACTGAAACTCTAACTTTCTATGATTTGAACCTCTGCTGTGAGTCCAGTTTTAGTTTCCGATGCTTAACTTCAGGTTTACTGTATCCCTGGGACCTTCTTATTGACGATGAAACACAGAAATTGCATCCGAATTTAATATAAAAGGCACAATGCCGACTTAAGTACAAGAGGACTGAAACTCTAACTTCCTATGATTTGGACCTCTGCTGTGAGTCCAGTTTTAGTTTCCGATGCTTCACTTCAGGTTTACTGTATCCCTTGGACCTTCTTATTGACGATGAAACACAGAAAATGCATCCGAATTTAATACAAAAGGCACAATGCCGACTTAAGTACAAGAGGACTGATACTCTAACTTTCTATGATTTGAACCTCTGCTGTGAGTCCACTTTTCGTTTCCGATGCTTCACTTCAGGTTTACTGTATCCCTTGGACCTTCTTATTGACGATGAAACACAGAAATTGCATCCGAATTTAATACAAAAGGCACAATGCCGACTTAAGTACAAGAGGACTGAAACTCTGACTTTCTATGATTTGAACCTCTGCTGTGAGTCCACTTTTAGTTTCCGATGCTTCACTTCAGGTTTCCTGTATCCCTTGGACCTTCTTATTGACGAAGAAACACAGAAATTGCATCCGAATTAAATACAAAAGGCACAATGCCGACTTCAGTACAAGAGGACTGATACTCCAACTTTCTATGATTTGAACCTCTGCTGTGAGTCCAGTTTTAGTTTCCGATGCATCACTTCAGGTTTACTGTATCCCTTGGACCATCTAATTGACGATGAAACACAGAATTTGCATCCGAATTTAATAAAAAAGGCACAATGCCGACTTAAGTACAAGAGGAATGATACTCTAACTTTCTATGATTTGAACCTCTCCTGTGAGTCCAGTTTTAGATTCCGATGCTTCACTTCGTGTTTACTGTATCCCTTGGACCCTCTTATTGACGATGAAACACAGAAACTGCATCCGAATTTAATACAAAAGGCACAATGCCGACTTAAGTACAAGAGGACTGAAACTCTAACTTTCTATGATTTGAACCTCTGCTGTGAGTTTAGTTTTAGTTTCCGATGCTTCACTTCAGGTTTAGTGTATCCCTTGGACCTTCTTATTGACGATGAAACACAGAAATTGCATCCGAATTTAATACAAATGTCACAATGCCGACCTACGTACATGAGGACTGAAACTCTAACTTTCTATGATTTGAACCTCTGCTGTAAGTCCAGCTTTAGTTTCCGATGCTTCACTTCAGGTTTAGTGTATCCCTTGGACCTCCTTATTGACGATGAAACACAGAAATTGCATCCGAATTTAATACAAAGAGCACAATGCCGACTTAAGTAAAAGAGGACTGAAACTCTAACTTTCTATGATTTGAACCTCTGCTGTGAGTCCAGTTTTAGTTTCCGATGCTTCACTTCAGGTTTACTGTATCCCTTGGACCTTCTTATTGACGATGAAACACAGAAATTGCATCCGAATTAAATACAAAAGGCACAATGCCGACTTAAGTACAAGAGGACTGATACTCCAACGTTCTATTACTTGAACCTCTGCTGTGAGTCCAGTTTTAGTTTCCGATGCATCACTTGAGGTTTACTGTATCCCTTGGAACTTCAAATTGACGATGAAACACAGAAATAGCATCAGAATTTAATAAAAAAGGCACAATGCCGACTTAAGTACAAGAGGTCTGATACTCTAATTTTCTATGATTTGAACCCCTCCTGTGAGTCCAGTTATAGATTCCGATGCTTAACTTCAACTTTACTGTATCCCTTGGACTTTCTTATTGACGATGAAACACAGAAATTGCATCCGAAATTAATACAAAAGGCACAATGCCGACTTAAGTACAAGGCGACTGATACACTAACTTTCTATGATTTGAACCTCTCCTGTGAGTCCAGTTTTAGATTCTGATGCTTCACTTCAGGTTTACTGTATCCCTTGGACCTTCTTATTGACGATGAAACACAGAGATTGCATCCGGATTTAATACAAAAGGCACAATGCCGACAAAAGTACTAGAGAACTGGCACACTAACTTTCTATGATTTGAACCTCTGCTGTACGTCCAGTTATAGTTTCCGATGCTTCACTTCAGGTTTACTGTATCCCTTGGACCTTCTTATTGACGATGAAACACAGAAATTGCATCCGAGTTTAATACAAAAGGCACAATGCCGATTTAAGTACAAGCGGACTGATACTCTAACTTTCTATGATTTGAACCCCTCCTGTGAGTCCAGTTTTAGTTTCCGATGCTTATCTTCAGGTTTACTGTATCCCTTGGACCTTCTTATTGACGATGAAACACAGAAATTGCATCCGAATTTAATAAAAAAGGCACAATGCCGACTTAAGTACAAGAGGACTGATACTCTAACTTTCTATGATTTGAAACCCTCCTGTGAGTCCAGTTTTAGATTCCGATGCTTAACTTCAAGTTTACTGTATCCCTTGGACCTTCTTATTGACGATGAAACACAGAATTTGCATCCGAATTTAATACAAAAGGCACAATGCCGACTTAAAAACAAGAGGACTGAAACTCTAACTTTCTATGATTTGAACCGCTGCTGTGAGTCCAGTTTTAGTTTCCGATGCTTAACTTCAGGTTTACTGTATCCCTGGGACCTTCTTATTGACGATGAAACACAGAAATTGCATCCGAATTTAATATAAAAGGCACAATGCCGACTTAATTACAAGAGGACTGAAACTCTAGCTTTCTATGATTTGAACCTCTACTGTGAGTCCAGTTTTAGATTCCGATGCTTCACTTCAGGTTTACTGTATCTCTTGGACCTTCTTATTGACGATGAAACACAGAAATTGCATCCGAAATTAATACAAAAAGCACAATGCCGACTTAAGTACAAGGCGACTGATACACTAACTTTCTATGATTTGAACCTCTCCTGTGAGTCCAGTTTTAGATTCTGATGCTTCACTTCAGGTTTACTGTATCCCTTGGACCCTCTTATTGACGATGAAACACAGAAATTGCATCCGGATTTAATACAAAAGGCACAATGCCGACAAAAGTACTAGAGAACTGATACTCTAACATTCTATGATTTGAACCCCTCCTGTGAGTCCAGTTTTAGTTTCCGATGCCATACATCAGATTTACTGTATCCGTTGGACCTTCGTGTTGACGATGAAACACTGAAATGGCATCCGAATTTAATAAAAAAGGCACAATGCCGACTTAAGGAAAAGAGGACTGATACTCTAACTTTCTATGATTTGAACCCCTCCTGTGAATCCAGTTTTAGTTTCCGATGCTTAACTTCAGGTTTACTGTATCCCTTGGACCTTCTTATTTAGGATGAAACACAGAAATTGCATCCGAATTTAGTAAAAAAGGCACAATGCCGACTTAAGTACAAGAGGACTGATACTCTAACTTTCTATGATTTGAACCCCTCCTGTGAGTCCAGTTTTAGATTCCGATGCTTAACTTCAAGTTTACTGTTTCCCTTGGACCTTCTTATTGACGATGAAACACAGAATTTGCATCCGAATTTAATACAAAAGGCACAATGCCGACTTAAAAACAAGAGGACTGAAACTCTAACTTTCTATGATTTGAACCTCTGCTGTGAGTCCAGTTTTAGTTTCCGATGCTTAACTTCAGGTTTACTGTATCCCTGGGACCTTCTTATTGACGATGAAACACAGAAATTGCATCCGAATTTAATATAAAAGGCACAATGCCGACTTAAGTACAAGAGGACTGAAACTCTAACTTCCTATGATTTGGACCTCTGCTGTGAGTCCAGTTTTAGTTTCCGATGCTTAACTTCAGGTTTACTGTATCCCTGGGACCTTCTTATTGACGATGAAACACAGAAATTGCTTCCGAATTTAATATAAAAGGCACAATGCCGACTTAAGTACAAGAGGACTGAAACTCTAACTTCCTATGATTTGGACCTCTGCTGTGAGTCCAGTTTAAGTTTCCGATGCTTCACTTCAGGTTTACTGTATCCCTTGGACCTTCTTATTGACGATGAAACACAGAAAATGCATCCGAATTTAATACAAAAGGCACAATGCCGACTTAAGTACAAGAGGACTGATACTCTAACTTTCTATGATTTGAACCTCTGCTGTGAGTCCACTTTTCGTTTCCGATGCTTCACTTCAGGTTTACTGTATCCCTTGGACCTTCTTATTGACGATGAAACACAGAAATTGCATCCGAATTTAATACAAAAGGCACAATGCCGACTTAAGTACAAGAGGACTGAAACTCTGACTTTCTATGATTTGAACCTCTGCTGTGAGTCCACTTTTAGTTTCCGATGCTTCACTTCAGGTTTCCTGTATCCCTTGGACCTTCTTATTGACGAAGAAACACAGAAATTGCATCCGAATTAAATACAAAAGGCACAATGCCGACTTCAGTACAAGAGGACTGATACTCCAACTTTCTATGATTTGAACCTCTGCTGTGAGTCCAGTTTTAGTTTCCGATGCATCACTTCAGGTTTACTGTATCCCTTGGACCTTCTAATTGACGATGAAACACAGAATTTGCATCCGAATTTAATAAAAAAGGCACAATGCCAACTTAAGTACAAGAGGAATGATACTCTAACTTTCTATGATTTGAACCTCTCCTGTGAGTCCAGTTTTAGATTCCGATGCTTCACTTCGTGTTTACTGTATCCCTTGGACCCTCTTATTGACGATGAAACACAGAAACTGCATCCGAATTTAATAAAAAAGGCACAATGCCGACTTAAGTACAAGAGGAATGATACTCTAACTTTCTATGATTTGAACCTCTCCTGTGAGTCCAGTTTTAGATTCCGATGCTTCACTTCGTGTTTACTGTATCCCTTGGACCCTCTTATTGACGATGAAACACAGAAATTGCATCCGAATTTAATACAAATGGCACAATGCCGACTAAAGTACAAGAGGACTGAAACTCTAACTTTCTATGATTTCAACCTCTGCTGTGAGTCCAGTTTTAGTTTCCGATGCTTCACTTCAGGTTTACTGTATCCCTTCGACCTTCTTATTGACGATGAAAC
This sequence comes from Schistocerca americana, assembly GCF_021461395.2. Taxonomy (NCBI): domain Eukaryota; kingdom Metazoa; phylum Arthropoda; class Insecta; order Orthoptera; family Acrididae; genus Schistocerca; species Schistocerca americana. The sequence continues at coordinate 86,784 of NW_025726274.1, read as the reverse complement.
ACAGAAATTGCATCCGAATTCAATAAAAAAGGCACAATGCCGACTTAAGTACAAGAGGACTGATACTCTAACTTTCTATGATTTGAACCCTTTCTGTGGGTCCAGTTTTAGATTCCGATGCTTAACTTCAGGTTTACTGTATCCCTTGGACCATCTAATTGACGATGAAACACAGAAATTGCATCCGAGTTTAATACAAATGTCACAATGCCGACTTAAGTACATGAGGACTGAAACTCTAACTTCCCATGATTTGGACCTCTGCTGTGAGTCCAGTTTTAGTTTCCGATGCTTCACTTCAGGTTTACTGTATCCCTTGGACCTTCTTATTGACGATGAAACACAGAAATTCCATCCGAATTTAATACAAAAGGCGCAATGCCGACTTAAGTACAAGAGGACTGATACTCTAACTTTCTAAGATTTGAACCTCTGCTGTGAGTCCACTTTTCGTTTCCGATGCTTCACTTCAGGTTTACTGTATCCCTTGGACCTTCTTATTGACGATGAAACACAGAAATTGCATCCGAATTTAATACAAAAGGCACAATGCCGACTTAAGTACAAGAGGACTGAAACGCTAACTTTCTATGATTTGAACCTCTGCTGTGAGTCCACTTTTAGTTTCCGATGCTTCACTTCAGGTTTACTGTATCCCTTGGACCTTCTTATTGACGATGAAACACAGAAATTGCATCCGAATTAAATATAAAAGGCACAATGCCGACTTAAGTACAAGAGGACTGATACTCCAACTTTCTATGATTTGAACCTCTGCTGTGAGTCCAGTTTTAGTTTCCGATGCATCACTTCAGGTTTACTGTATCCCTTGGACCTTCTAATTGACGATGAAACACAGAATTTGCATCCGAATTTAATAAAAAAGGCACAATGCCGACTTAAGTACAAGAGGAATGATACTCTAACTTTCTATGATTTGAACCTCTCATGTGAGTCCAGTTTTAGATTCCGATGCTTCACTTCGTGTTTACTGTATCCCTTGGACCCTCTTATTGACGATGAAACACAGAAAGTGCATCCGAATTTAATACAAAAGGCACAATGCCGACTTAAGTACAAGAGGACTGAAACTCTAACTTTCTGTGATTTGAACCTCTGCTGTGAGTTTAGTTTTAGTTTCCGATGCTTCACTTCAGGTTTAGTGTATCCCTTGGACCTTCTTATTGACGATGAAACACAGAAATTGCATCCGAATTTAATACAAAAGTCACAATGCCGACTTACGTACATGAGGACTGTAACTCTAACTTTCTATGATTTGAGCCTCTGCTGTAAGTCCAGTTTTAGTTTCCGATGCTTCACTTCAGGTTTACTGTATCCCTTGGACCTTCTTATTGACGATGAAACACAGAAATTGCATCCGAATTTAATACAAAAGGCACAATGCCGACTTAAGCACAAGAGGACTGAAACTCTAATTTTCTATGATTTGAACCTCTGCTGTGAGTCCAGTTTTAGTTTCCGATGCTTCACTTCAGGTTTACTGTATCCTTTGGACCTTCTTATTGACGATGAAACACAGAAATTGCATCCGAGTTAAATACAAAAGGCACAATGCCGACTTATGTACAAGAGGACTGATTCTCCAACTTTCTATGATTTGAACCTTTGCTGTGAGTCCAGTTTTAGTTTCCGATGCATCACTTGAGGTTTACTGTATCCCTTGGCCCTTCTAATTGACGATGAAACACAGAAATAGCATCAGAATTTAATAAAAAAGGCACAATGCCGACTTAAGTACAAAAGGTCTGATACTCTAATTTGCTATGATTTGAACCCCTCCTGTGAGTCCAGTTATAGATTCCGATGCTTAACTTCAACTTTACTGTATCCGTTGGACCTTCTTGTTGACGACGAAACACAGAAACGGCATCCGAATTTAATAAAAAAGGCACAATGCCGACATAAGGAAAAGAGGACTGATACTCTAACTTTCTATGATTTGAACCCCTCCTGTGAGTCCAGTTTTAGTTTCCGATGCTTAACTTCAGGTTTACTGTATCCCTTGGACCTTCTTATTGACGATGAAACACAGAATTTGCATCCGAATTTAATACAAAAGGCACAATGCCGACATAAAAACAAGAGGACTCAAACTCTAACTTTCTATGATTTGAACCTCTGCTGTGAGTCCAGTTTTAGTTTCCGATGCTTAACTTCAGGTTTACTGTATCCCTGGGACCTTCTTATTGACGATGAAACACAGAAATTGCATCCGAATTTAATATAAAAGGCACAATGCCGACTTAAGTACAAGAGGACTGAAGCTCTAACTTCCTATGATTTTGACCTCTGCTGTGAGTCCAGTTTTAGTTTCCGATGCTTCACTTCAGGTTTACTGTATCCCTTGGACCTTCTTGTTGGCGATGAAACACAGAAAATGCATCCGAATTTAATATAAAAGGCACAATGCCGACTTAAGTACAAGAGGACTGAAACTCTAACTTCCTATGATTTGGACCTCTGCTGTGAGTCCAGTTTTAGTTTCCGATGCTTAACTTCAGGTTTACTGTATCCCTGGGACCTTCTTATTGACGATGAAACACAGAAAATGCATCCGAATTTAATACAAAAGGCACAATGCCGACTTAAGTACAAGAGGACTGATACTCTAACTTTCTATGATTTGAACCTCTGCTGTGAGTCCACTTTTCGTTTCCGATGCTTCACTTCAGGTTTACTGTATCCCTTGGACCTTCTTATTGACGATGAAACACAGAAATTGCATCCGAATTTAATACAAAAGGCACAATGCCGACTTAAGTACAAGAGGACTGAAACTCTAACTTTCTATGATTTGAACCTCTGCTGTGAGTCCACTTTTAGTTTCCGATGCTTCACTTCAGGTTTACTGTATCCCTTGGACCTTCTTATTGACGAAGAAACACAGAAATTGCATCCGAATTAAATACAAAAGGCACAATGCCGACTTAAGTACAAGAGGACTGATACTCCAACTTTCTATGATTTGAACCTCTGCTGTGAGTCCAATTTTAGTTTCCGATGCATCAGTTCAGGTTTACTGTATCCCTTGGACCTTCTAATTGACGATGAAACACAGAATTTGCATCCGAATTTAATAAAAAAGGCACAATGCCGACTTAAGTACAAGAGGAATGATACTCTAACTTTCTATGATTTGAACCTCTCCTGTGAGTCCAGTTTTAGATTCCGATGCTTCACTTCGTGTTTACTGTATCCCTTGGACCCTCTTATTGACGATGAAACACAGAAACTGCATCCGAATTTAATACAAAAGGCACAATGCCGACTTAAGTACAAGAGGACTGAAACTCTAACTTTCTATGATTTGAACCTCTGCTGTGAGTTTAGTTTTAGTTTCCGATGCTTCACTTCAGGTTTAGTGTATCCCTTGGACCTTCTTATTGACGATGAAACACAGAAATTGCATCCGAATTTAATACAAAAGTCACAATGCCGACTTACGTACGTGAGGACTGAAACTCTAACTTTCTATGATTGAACCTCTGCTGTAAGTCCAGTTTTAGTTTCCGATGCTTCACTTCAGGTTTACTGTATCCCTTGGACCTTCTTATTGACGATGAAACACAGAAATTGCATCCGAATTTAATACAAAGGGCACAATGCCGACTTAAGTACTAGAGAACTGGTACTCTAACTTTCTATGTTTTGAACCTCTGCTGTACGTCCAGTTATAGTTTCCGATGCTTCACTTCAGGTTTACTGTATCCCTTGGACCTTCTTATTGACGATGAAACACAGAAATTGCATCCGAGTTTAATACAAAAGGCACAATGCCGATTTAAGTACAAGCGGACTGATACTCTAACTTTCTATGATTTGAACCCCTCCTGTGAGTCCAGTTTTAGTTTCCGATGCCATACATCAGGTTTACTGTATCCCTTGGACCTTCTTATTGACGATGAAACACAGAAACGGCATCCGAATTTAATAAAAAAGGCACAATGCCGACTAAAGTAAAAGAGGACTGATACTCTAACTTTCTATGATTTGAACCCCTCCTGTGATTCCAGTTTTAGTTTCCGATGCTTAACTTCAGGTTTACTGTATCCCTTGGACCTTCTTATTGACGATGAAACACAGAAATTGCATCCGAATTTAATAAAAAAGGCACAATGCCGACTTAAGTACAAGAGGACTGATACTCTAACTTTCTATGATTTGAACCCCTCCTGTGAGTCCAGTTTTAGATTCCGATGCTTAACTTCAAGTTTACTGTATCCCTTGGACCTTCTTATTGACGATGAAACACAGAATTTGCATCCGAATTTAATACAAAAGGCACAATGCCGACTTAAAAACAAGAGGACTGAAACTCTAACTTTCTATGATTTGAACCGCTGCTGTGAGTCCAGTTTTAGTTTCCGATGCTTAACTTCAGGTTTACTGTATCCCTGGGACCTTCTTATTGACGATGAAACACAGAAATTGCATCCGAATTTAATATAAAAGGCACAATGCCGACTTAAGTACAAGAGGACTGAAACTCTAACTTTCTATGATTTGAACCTCTGCTGTGAGTCCAGTTTTAGTTTCCGATGCTTCCCTTCAGGTTTACTGTATCCCTTGGACCTTCTTATTGACGATGAAACACAGAAATTGCATCCGAATTAAATACAAAATGCACAATGCCGACTTAAGTACAAGAGGACTGATACTCCAACTTTCTATGATTTGAACCTCTGCTGTGAGTCCAGTTTTAGTTTCCGATGCATCACTTGAGGTTTACTGTATCCCTTGGACCTTCTAATTGACGATGAAACACAGAAATTGCATCCGAAATTAATACAAAAAGCACAATGCCGACTTAAGTACAAGGCGACTGATACACTAACTTTCTATGATTTGAACCCCTCCTGTGAGTCCAGTTATAGATTCCGATGCTTAACTTCAACTTTACTGTATCCCTTGGACCTTCTTATTGACGATGAAACACAGAAATTGCATCCGAAATTAATACAAAAAGCACAATGCCGACTTAAGTACAAGGCGACTGATACACTAACTTTCTATGATTTGAACCTCTCCTGTGAGTCCAGTTTTAGATTCTGATGCTTCACTTCAGGTTTACTGTATCCCTTGGACCCTCTTATTGACGATGAAACACAGAAATTGCATCCGGATTTAATACAAAAGGCACAATGCCGAAAAAAGTACTAGAGAACTGAAACTCTAACATTCTATGATTTGAACCTCTCCTATGAGTCCAGTTTTAGTTTCCGATGCCATACATCAGGTTTACTGTATCCGTTGGACCTTCTTGTTGACGATGAAACACAGAAACGGCATCCGAATTTAATAAAAAAGGCACAATGCCGACTTAAGGAAAAGAGGACTGATACTCTAACTTTCTATGATTTGAACCCCTCCTGTGAGTCCAGTTTTAGTTTCCGATGCTTAACTTCAGGTTTGCTGTATACCTTGGACCTTCTTATTGACGATGAAACACAGAAATTGCATCCGAATTTAATAAAAAAGGCACAATGCCGACTTAAGTACAAGAGGACTGATACTCTAACTTTCAATGATTTGAACCCCTCCTGTGGGTCCAGTTTTAGATTCCGATGCTTAACTTCAAGTTTACTGTATCCCTTGGACCTTCTCATTGACGATGAAACACAGAATTTGCATCCGAATTTAATACAAAAGGCACAATGCCGACTTAAAAACAAGAGGACTGAAACTCTAACTTTCTATGATTTGAACCTCTGCTGTGAGTCCAGTTTTAGTTTCCGATGCTTCACTTCAGGTTTACTGTATCCCTTGGACCTTCTTATTGACGATGAAACACAGAAATTGCATCCGAATTAAATACAAAAGGCACAATGCCGACTTAAGTACAAGAGGACTGATACTCCAACTTTCTATGATTTGAACCTCTGCTGGGAGTCCAGTTTTAGTTTCCGATGCATCACTTGAGGTTTACTGTCTCCCTTGGACCTTCTAATTGACGATGAAACACAGAAATAGCATCAGAATTTAATAAAAAAGGCACAATGCCGACTTAAGTACAAGAGGTCTGATACTCTATTTTTCTATGATTTGAACCCCTCCTGTGAGTCCTGTTATAGATTCCGATGCTTAACTTCAACTTTACTGTATCCCTTGGACCTTCTTATTGACGATGAAACACAGAAATTGCATCCGAGTTTAATACAAAAGGCACAATGCCGATTTAAGTACAAGCGGACTGATACTCTAACTTTCTATGATTTGAACCCCTCCTGTGAGTCCAGTTTTAGTTTCCGATGCCATACATCAGGTTTACCGTATCCCTTGGACCTTCTTATTGACGATGAAACACAGAAACGGCATCCGAATTTAATAAAAAAGGCACAATGCCGACTTAAGTAAAAGAGGACTGATACTCTAACTTTCTATGATTTGAACCCCTCCTGTGAGTCCAGTTTTAGTTTCCGATGCATCACTTGAGGTTTACTGTCTCCCTTGGACCTTCTAATTGACGATGAAACACAGAAATAGCATCAGAATTTAATAAAAAAGGCACAATGCCGACTTAAGTACAAGAGGTCTGATACTCTATTTTTCTATGATTTGAACCCCTCCTGTGAGTCCTGTTATAGATTCCGATGCTTAACTTCAACTTTACTGTATCCCTTGGACCTTCTTATTGACGATGAAACACAGAAATTGCATCCGAAATTAATACAAAAAGCACAATGCCGACTTAAGTACAAGGCGACTGATACACTAACTTTCTATGATTTGAACCTCTCCTGTGAGTCCAGTTTTAGATTCTGATGCTTCACTTCAGGTTTACTGTATCCCTTGGACCCTCTTATTGACGATGAAACACAGAAATTGCATCCGGATTTAATACAAAAGGCACAATGCCGACAAAAGTACTAGAGAACTGATACTCTAACATTCTATGATTTGAACCCCTCCTGTGAGTCCAGTTTTAGTTTCCGATGCCATACATCAGGTTTACTGTATCCGTTGGACTTTCTTGTTGACGATGAAACACAGAAACGGCATCCGAATTTAATAAAAAAGGCACAAGGCCGACTTAAGGAAAAGAGGACTGATACTCTAACTTTCTATGATTTGAACCCCTCCTGTGAGGCCAGTTTTAGTTTCCGATGCTTAACTTCAGGTTTACTGTATCCCTTGGACCTTCTTATTGACGATGAAACACAGAAATTGCATCCGAATCTAATAAAAAAGGCACAATGCCGACTTAAGTACAAGAGGACTGATACTCTAACTTTCTATGATTTGAACCCCTCCTGTGAGTCCAGTTTTAGATTCCGACGCTTAACTTCAAGTGTACTGTATCCCTTGGACCTTCTTCTTGACGATGAAACACAGAATTTGCATCCGAATTTAATACAAAAGGCACAATGCCGACTTAAAAACAAGAGGACTGAAACTCTAACTTTCTATGACTTGAACCTCTGCTGTGAGTCCAGTTTTAGTTTCCGATGCTTAACTTCAGGTTTACTGTATCCCTGGGACCTTCTTATTGACGATGAAACACAGAAATTGCATCCGAATTTAATATAAAAGGCACAATGCCGACTTAAGTACAAGAGGACTGAAACTCTAACTTCCTATGATTTGGATCTCTGCTGTGAGTCCAGTTTTAGTTTCCGATGCTTCACTTCAGATTACTGTATCCCTTGGACCTTCTTATTGACGATGAAACACAGAAATTGCATCCGAATTTAATACAAAAGGCACAATGCCGACTTAAGTACAAGAGGACTGATACTCTAACTTTCTATGATTTGAACCTCTGCTCTGAGTCCACTTTTCGTTTCCGATGCTTCACTTCAGGTTTACTGTATCCCTTGGACCTTCTTATTGACGATGAAACACAGAAATTGCATCCGAATTTAATACAAAAGGCACAATGCCGACTTAAGTACAAGAGGACTGAAACTCTAACTTTCTATGATTTGAACCTCTGCTGTGAGTCCACTTTTAGTTTCCGATGCTTCACTTCAGGTTTACTGTATCCCTTGGACCTTCTTATTGACGAAGAAACACAGAAATTGCATCCGAATTAAATACAAAAGGCACAATGCCGACTTAAGTACAAGAGGACTGATACTCCAACTTTCTATGATTTGAACCTCTGCTGTGAGTCCAGTTTTAGTTTCCGATGCATCACTTGAGGTTTACTGTATCCCTTGGACCTTCTAATTGACGATGAAACGCAGAAATAGCATCAGAATTTAATAAAAAAGGCACAATGCCGACTTAAGTACAAGAGGTCTGATACTCTAATTTTCTATGATTTGAACCCCTCCTGTGAGTCGAGATATAGATTCCGATGCTTAACTTCAACTTTACTGTATCCTTTGGACCTTCTTATTGACGATGAAACACAAAAATTGCATCCGAAATTAATACAAAAGGCACAATGCCGACTTAAGTACAAGGCGACTGATACACTAACTTTCTATGATTTGAACCTCTCCTGTGAGTCCAGTTTTAGATTCTGATGCTTCACTTCAGGTTTACTGTATCCCTTGGACCTTCTTATTGACGATGAAACACAGAAATTGCATCCGGATTTAATACAAAAGGCACAATGCCGACAAAAGTACTAGAGAACTGGTACTCTAACTTTCTATAATTTGAACCTCTGCTGTACGTCCAGTTATAGTCTCCGATGCTTCACTTCAGGTTTACTGTATCCCTTGGACCTTCTTATTGACGATGAAACACAGAAATTGCATCCGAGTTTAATACAAAAGGCACAATGCCGATTTAAGTACAAGCGGACTGATACTCTAACTTTCTATGATTTGAACCCCTCCTGTGAGTCCAGTTTTAGTTTCCGATGCCATACATCAGGTTTACTGTATCCCTTGGACCTTCTTATTGACGATGAAACACAGAAACGGCATCCGAATTTAATAAAAAAGGCACAATGCCGACTTAAGTAAAAGAGGACTGATACTCTAACTTTCTATGATTTGAACCCCTCCTGTGAGTCCAGTTTTAGTTTCCGATGCTTATCTTCAGGTTTACTGTATCCCTTGGACCTTCTTATTGACGATGAAACACAGAAATTGCATCCGAATTTAATAAAAAAGGCACAATGCCGACTTAAGTACAAGAGGACTGATACTCTAACTTTCTATGATTTGAACCCCTCCTGTGAGTCCAGTTTTAGATTCCGATGCTTAACTTCAAGTTTACTGTATCCCTTGGACCTTCTTATTGACGATGAAACACAGAATTTGCATCCGAATTTAATACAAAAGGCACAATGCCGACTTAAAAAACAAGAGGACTGAAACTCTAACTTTCTATGATTTGAACCGCTGCTGTGAGTCCAGTTTTAGTTTCCGATGCTTAACTTCAGGTTTACTGTATCCCTGGGACCTTCTTATTGACGATGAAACACAGAAATTGCATCCGAATTTAATATAAAAGGCACAATGCCGACTTAAGTACAAGAGGACTGAAACTCTAACTTTCTATGATTTGAACCTCTGCTGTGAGTCCAGTTTTAGTTTCCGATGCTTCACTTCAGGTTTACTGTATCCCTTGGACCTTCTTATTGACGATGAAACACAGAAATTGCATCAGAATTAAATACAAAAGGCACAATGCCGACTTAAGTACAAGAGGACTGATACTCCAACTTTCTATGATTTGAACCTCTGCTGTGAGTCCAGTTTTATTTTTCGATGCATCACTTGAGGTTTACTGTATCCCTTGGACCTTCTAATTGACGACGAAACACAGAAATAGCATCAGAATTTAATAAAAAAGGCACAATGCCGACTTAAGTACAAGAGGTCTGATACTCTAATTTTCTATGATTTGAACCCCTCCTGTGAGTCCAGTTATAGATTCCGATGCTTAACTTCAACTTTACTGTATCCCTTGGACCTTCTTATTGACGATGAAACACAGAAATTGTATCCGAAATTAATACAAAAAGCACAATGCCGACTTAAGTACAAGGCGACTGATACACTAACTTTCTATGATTTGAACCTCTCCTGTGAGTCCAGTTTTAGATTCTGATGCTTCACTTCAGGTTTACTGTATCCCTTGGACCCTCTTATTGACGATGAAACACAGAAATTGCATCCGGATTTAATACAAAAGGCACAATGCCGACAAAAGTACTAGAGAACTGATACTCTAACATTCTATGATTTGAACCCCTCCTGTGAGTCCAGTTTTAGTTTCCGATGCCATACATCAGGTTTACTGTATCCGTTGGACCTTCGTGTTGACGATGAAACACAGAAACGGCATCCGAATTTAATAAAAAAGGCACCATGCCGACTTAAGGAAAAGAGGACTGATACTCTAACTTTCTATGATTTGAACCCCTCCTGTGAATCCAGTTTTAGTTTCCGATGCTTAACTTCAGGTTTACTGTATCCCTTGGACCTTCTTATTGAGGATGAAACACAGAAATTGCATCCGAATTTAGTAAAAAAGGCACAATGCCGACTTAAGTACAAGAGGACTGATACTCTAACTTTCTATGATTTGAACCCCTCCTGTGAGTCCAGTTTTAGATTCCGATGCTTAACTTCAAGTTTACTGTATCCCTTGGACCTTCTTATTGACGATGAAACACAGAATTTGCATCCGAATTTAATACAAAAGGCACAATGCCGACTTAAAAACAAGAGGACTGAAACTCTAACTTTCTATGATTTGAACCTCTGCTGTGAGTCCAGTTTTAGTTTCCGATGCTTAACTTCAGGTTTACTGTATCCCTGGGACCTTCTTATTGACGATGAAACACAGAAATTGCATCCGAATTTAATATAAAAGGCACAATGCCGACTTAAGTACAAGAGGACTGAAACTCTAACTTCCTATGATTTGGACCTCTGCTGTGAGTCCAGTTTTAGTTTCCGATGCTTCACTTCAGGTTTACTGTATCCCTTGGACCTTCTTATTGACGATGAAACACAGAAAATGCATCCGAATTTAATACAAAAGGCACAATGCCGACTTAAGTACAAGAGGACTGATACTCTAACTTTCTATGATTTGAACCTCTGCTGTGAGTCCACTTTTCGTTTCCGATGCTTCACTTCAGGTTTACTGTATCCCTTGGACCTTCTTATTGACGATGAAACACAGAAATTGCATCCGAATTTAATACAAAAGGCACAATGCCGACTTAAGTACAAGAGGACTGAAACTCTGACTTTCTATGATTTGAACCTCTGCTGTGAGTCCACTTTTAGTTTCCGATGCTTCACTTCAGGTTTCCTGTATCCCTTGGACCTTCTTATTGGCGAAGAAACAAAGAAATTGCATCCGAATTAAATACAAAAGGCACAATGCCGACTTCAGTACAAGAGGACTGATACTCCAACTTTCTATGATTTGAACCTCTGCTGTGAGTCCAGTTTTAGTTTCCGATGCATCACTTCAGGTTTACTGTATCCCTTGGACCTTCTAATTGACGATGAAACACAGAATTTGCATCCGAATTTAATAAAAAAGGCACAATGCCGACTTAAGTACAAGAGGAATGATACTCTAACTTTCTATGATTTGAACCTCTCCTGTGAGTCCAGTTTTAGATTCCGATGCTTCACTTCGTGTTTACTGTATCCCTTGGACCCTCTTATTGACGATGAAACACAGAAACTGCATCCGAATTTAATACAAAAGGCACAATGCCGACTTAAGTACAAGAGGACTGAAACTCTAACTTTCTATGATTTGAACCTCTGCTGTGAGTTTAGTTTTAGTTTCCGATGCTTCACTTCAGGTTTAGTGTATCCCTTGGACCTTCTTATTGACGATGAAACACAGAAATTGCATCCGAATTTAATACAAATGTCACAATGCCGACTTACGTACATGAGGACTGAAACTCTAACTTTCTATGATTTGAACCTCTGCTGTAAGTCCAGTTTTAGTTTCCGATGCTTCACTTCAGGTTTAGTGTATCCCTTGGACCTCCTTATTGACGATGAAACACAGAAATTGCATCCGAATTTAATACAAAAGGCACAATGCCGACTTAAGTACAAGAGGACTGATACTCCAACGTTCTATTATTTGAACCTCTGCTGTGAGTCCAGTTTTAGTTTCCGATGCATCACTTGAGGTTTACTGTATCCCTTGGAACTTCTAATTGACGATGAAACACAGAAATAGCATCAGAATTTAATAAAAAAGGCACAATGCCGACTTAAGTACAAGAGGTCTGATACTCTAATTTTCTATGATTTGAACCCCTCCTGTGAGTCCAGTTATAGATTCCGATGCTTAACTTCAACTTTACTGTATCCCTTGGACTTTCTCATTGACGATGAAACACAGAAATTGCATCCGAAATGAATACAAAAGGCACAATGCCGACTTAAGTACAAGGCGACTGATACACTAACTTTCTATGATTTGAACCTCTCCTGTGAGTCCAGTTTTAGATTCTGATGCTTCACTTCAGGTTTACTGTATCCCTTGGACCTTCTTATTGACGATGAAACACAGAGATTGCATCCGGATTTAATACAAAAGGCACAATGCCGACAAAAGTACTAGAGAACTGGCACTCTAACTTTCTATGATTTGAACCTCTGCTGTACGTCCAGTTATAGTTTCCGATGCTTCACTTCAGGTTTACTGTATCCCTTGGACCTTCTTATTGACGATGAAACACAGAAATTGCATCCGAGTTTAATACAAAAGGCACAATGCCGATTTAAGTACAAGCGGCCTGTACTCTAACTTTCTATGATTTGAACCCCTCCTGTGAGTCCAGTTTTAGTTTCCGATGCTTATCTTCAGGTTTACTGTATCCCTTGGACCTTCTTATTGACGATGAAACACAGAAATTGCATCCGAATTTAATAAAAAAGGCACAATGCCGACTTAAGTACAAGAGGACTGATACTCTAACTTTCTATGATTTGAACCCCTCCTGTGTGTCCAGTTTTAGATTCCGATGCTTAACTTCAAGTTTACTGTATCCCTTGGACCTTCTTATTGACGATGAAACACAGAATTTGCATCCGAATTTAATACAAAAGGCACAATGCCGACTTAAAAACAAGAGGACTGAAACTCTAACTTTCTATGATTTGAACCGCTGCTGTGAGTCCAGTTTTAGTTTCCGATGCTTAACTTCAGGTTTACTGTATCCCTGGGACCTTCTTATTGACGATGAAACACAGAAATTGCATCCGAATTTAATATAAAAGGCACAATGCCGACTTAATTACAAGAGGACTGAAACTCTAGCTTTCTATGATTTGAACCTCTACTGTGAGTCCAGTTTTAGTTTCCGATGCTTCACTTCAGGTTTACTGTATCCCTTGGACCTTCTTATTGACGATGAAACACAGAAATTGCATCCGAAATTAATACAAAAAGCACAATGCCGACTTAAGTACAAGGCGACTGATACACTAACTTTCTATGATTTGAACCTCTCCTGTGAGTCCAGTTTTAGATTCTGATGCTTCACTTCAGGTTTACTGTATCCCTTGGACCCTCTTATTGACGATGAAACACAGAAATTGCATCCGGATTTAATACAAAAGGCACAATGCCGACAAAAGTACTAGAGAACTGATACTCTAACATTCTATGATTTGAACCCCTCCTGTGAGTCCAGTTTTAGTTTCCGATGCCATACATCAGGTTTACTGTATCCGTTGGACCTTCGTGTTGACGATGAAACACTGAAACGGCATCCGAATTTAATAAAAAAGGCACAATGCCGACTTAAGGAAAAGAGGACTGATACTCTAACTTTCTATGATTTGAACCCCTCCTGTGAATCCAGTTTTAGTTTCCGATGCTTAACTTCAGGTTTACTGTATCCCTTGGACCTTCTTATTGAGGATGAAACACAGAAATTGCATCCGAATTTAGTAAAAAAGGCACAATGCCGACTTAAGTACAAGAGGACTGATACTCTAACTTTCTATGATTTGAACCCCTCCTGTGAGTCCAGTTTTAGATTCCGATGCTTAACTTCAAGTTTACTGTATCCCTTGGACCTTCTTATTGACGATGAAACACAGAATTTGCATCCGAATTTAATACAAATGGCACAATGCCGACTTAAAAACAAGAGGACTGAAACTCTAACTTTCTATGATTTGAACCTCTGCTGTGAGTCCAGTTTTAGTTTCCGATGCTTAACTTCAGGTTTACTGTATCCCTGGGACCTTCTTATTGACGATGAAACACAGAAATTGCATCCGAATTTAATATAAAAGGCACAATGCCGACTTAAGTACAAGAGGACTGAAACTCTAACTTCCTATGATTTGGACCTCTGCTGTGAGTCCAGTTTTAGTTTCCGATGCTTAACTTCAGGTGTACTGTATCCCTGGGACCTTCTTATTGACGATGAAACACAGAAATTGCTTCCGAATTTAATATAAAAGGCACAATGCCGACTTAAGTACAAGAGGACTGAAACTCTAACTTCCTATGATTTGGACCTCTGCTGTGAGTCCAGTTTAAGTTTCCGATGCTTCACTTCAGGTTTACTGTATCCCTTGGACCTTCTTATTGACGATGAAACACAGAAAATGCATCCGAATTTAATACAAAAGGCACAATGCCGACTTAAGTACAAGAGGACTGATACTCTAACTTTCTATGATTTGAACCTCTGCTGTGAGTCCACTTTTCGTTTCCGATGCTTCACTTCAGGTTTACTGTATCCCTTGGACCTTCTTATTGACGATGAAACACAGAAATTGCATCCGAATTTAATACAAAAGGCACAATGCCGACTTAAGTACAAGAGGACTGAAACTCTGACTTTCTATGATTTGAACCTCTGCTGTGAGTCCACTTTTAGTTTCCGATGCTTCACTTCAGGTTTCCTGTATCCCTTGGACCTTCTTATTGACGAAGAAACACAGAAATTGCATCCGAATTAAATACAAAAGGCACAATGCCGACTTCAGTACAAGAGGACTGATACTCCAACTTTCTATGATTTGAACCTCTGCTGTGAGTCCAGTTTTAGTTTCCGATGCATCACTTCAGGTTTACTGTATCCCTTGGACCTTCTAATTGACGATGAAACACAGAATTTGCACCCGAATTTAATAAAAAAGGCACAATGCCGACTTAAGTACAAGAGGAATGATACTCTAACTTTCTTTGATTTGAACCTCTCCTGTGAGTCCAGTTTTAGATTCCGATGCTTCACTTCGTGTTTACTGTATCCCTTGGACCCTCATATTGACGATGAAACACAGAAACTGCATCCGAATTTAATACAAAAGGCACAATGTCGACTTAAGTACAAGAGGACTGAAACTCTAACTTTCTATGATTTGACCCTCTGCTGTGAGTTTAGTTTTAGTTTCCGATGCTTCACTTCAGGTTTAGTGTATCCCTTGGACCTTCTTATTGACGATGAAACACAGAAATTGCATCCGAATTTAATACAAAAGTCACAATGTTGACTTACGTACATGAGGACTGAAACTCTAACTTTCTATGATTTGAACCTCTGCTGTAAGTCCAGTTTTAGTTTCCGATGCTTCACTTCAGGTTTAGTGTATCCCTTGGACCTCCTTATTGACGATGAAACACAGAAATTGCATCCGAATTTAATACAAAGGGCACAATGCCGACTTAAGTACAAGAGGACTGAAACTCTAACTTTCTATGATTTGAACCTCTGCTGTGAGTCCAGTTTTAGTTTCCGATGCTTCACTTCAGGTTTACTGTATCCCTTGGACCTTCGTATTGACGATGAAACACAGAAATTGCATTCGAATTAAATACAAAAGGCACAATGCCGACTTAAGTACAAGAGGACTGATACTCCAAAGTTCTATGATTTGAACCTCTGCTGTGAGTCCAGTTTTAGTTTCCGATGCATCACTTGAGGTTTACTGTATCCCTTGGAACTTCTAATTGACGATGAAACACAGAAATAGCATCAGAATTTAATAAAAAAGGCACAATGCCGACTTAAGTACAAGAGGTCTGATACTCTAATTTTCTATGATTTGAACCCCTCCTGTGAGTCCAGTTATAGATTCCGATGCTTAACTTCAACTTTACTGTATCCCTTGGACTTTCTTATTGACGATGAAACACAGAAATTGCATCCGAAATTAATACAAAAGGCACAATGCCGACTTAAGTACAAGGCGACTGATACACTAACTTTCTATGATTTGAACCTCTCCTGTGAGTCCAGTTTTAGATTCTGATGCTTCACTTCAGGTTTACTGTATCCCTTGGACCTTCTTATTGACGATGAAACACAGAGATTGCATCCGGATTTAATACAAAAGGCACAATGCCGACAAAAGTACTAGAGAACTGGCACTCTAACTTTCTATGATTTGAACCTCTGCTGTACGTCCAGTTATAGTTTCCGATGCTTCACTTCAGGTTTACTGTATCCCTTGGACCTTCTTATTGACGATGAAACACAGAAATTGCATCCGAGTTTAATACAAAAGGCACAATGCCGATTTAAGTACAAGCGGACTGATACTCTAACTTTCTATGATTTGAACCCCTCCTGTGAGTCCAGTTTTAGTTTCCGATGCTTATCTTCAGGTTTACTGTATCCCTTGGACCTTCTTATTGACGATGAAACACAGAAATTGCATCCGAATTTAATAAAAAAGGCACAATGCCGACTTAAGTACAAGAGGACTGATACTCTAACTTTCTATGATTTGAACCCCTCCTGTGAGTCCAGTTTTAGATTCCGATGCTTAACTTCAAGTTTACTGTATCCCTTGGACCTTCTTATTGACGATGAAACACAGAATTTGCATCCGAATTTAATACAAAAGGCACAATGCCGACTTAAGTACAAGCGGACTGAAACTCTAGCTTTCTATGATTTGAACCTCTGCTGTGAGTCCAGTTTTAGTTTCCGATGCTTCACTTCAGGTTTACTGTATCCCTTGGACCTTCTTATTGACGATGAAACACAGAAATTGCATCCGAATTAAATACAAAAGGCACAATGCCGACTTAAGTACAAGAGGACTGATACTCCAACTTTCTATGATTTGAACCTCTGCTGTGAGTCCAGTTTTAGTTTCCGATGCATCACTTGAGGTTTACTGTATCCCTTGGACCTTCTAATTGGCGATGAAACACAGAAATAGCATCAGAATTTAATAAAAAAGGCACATTGCCGACTTAAGTACAAGAGGTCTGATACTCTAATTTTCTATGATTTGAACACCTCCTGTGAGTCCAGTTATAGATTCCGATGCTTAACTTCAACTTTACTGTATCCCTTGGACCTTCTTATTGACGATGAAACACAGAAATTGCATCCGAAATTAATACAAAAAGCACAATGCCGACTTAAGTACAAGGCGACTGATACACTAACTTTCTATGATTTGAACCTCTCCTGTGAGTCCAGTTTTAGATTCTGATGCTTCACTTCAGGTTTACTGTATCCCTTGGACCCTCTTATTGACGATGAAACACAGAAATTGCATCCGGATTTAATACAAAAGGCACAATGCCGACAGAAGTACTAGAGAACTGATACTCTAACATTCTATGATTTGAACCCCTCCTGTGAGTCCAGTTTTAGTTTCCGATGCCATACATCAGGTTTACTGTATCCGTTGGACCTTCGTGTTGACGATGAAACACTGAAACGGCATCCGAATTTAATAAAAAAGGCACAATGCCGACTTAAGGAAAAGAGGACTGATACTCTAACTTTCTGTGATTTGAACCCCTCCTGTGAATCCAGTTTTAGTTTCCGATGCTTAACTTCAGGTTTACTGTATCCCTTGGACCTTCTTATTGAGGATGAAACACAGAAATTGCATCCGAATTTAGTAAAAAAGGCACAATGCCGACTTAAGTACAAGGGGACTGATACTCTAACTTTCTATGATTTGAACCCCTCCTGTGAGTCCAGTTTTAGATTCCGATGCTTAACTTCAAGTTTACTGTATCCCTTGGACCTTCTTATTGACGATGAAACACAGAATTTGTATCCGAATTTAATACAAAAGGCACAATGCCGACTTAAAAACAAGAGGACTGAAACTCTAACTTTCTATGATTTGAACCTCTGCTGTGAGTCCAGTTTTAGTTTCCGATGCTTAACTTCAGGTTTACTGTATCCCTGGGACCTTCTTATTGACGATGAAACACAGAAATTGCATCCGAATTTAATATAAAAGGCACAATGCCGACTTAAGTACAAGAGGACTGAAACTCTAACTTCCTATGATTTGGACCTCTGCTGTGAGTCCAGTTTTAGTTTCCGATGCTTAACTTCAGGTTTACTGTATCCCTGGGACCTTCTTATTGACGATGAAACACAGAAATTGCTTCCGAATTTAATATAAAAGGCACAATGCCGACTTAAGTACAAGAGGACTGAAACTCTAACTTCCTATGATTTGGACCTCTGCTGTGAGTCCAGTTTAAGTTTCCGATGCTTCACTTCAGGTTTACTGTATCCCTTGGACCTTCTTATTGACGATTAAACACAGAAAATGCTTCCGAATTTAATACAAAAGGCACAATGCCGACTTAAGTACAAGAGGACTGATACTCTAACTTTCTATGATTTGAACCTCTGCTGTGAGTCCACTTTTCGTTTCCGATGCTTCACTTCAGGTTTACTGTATCCCTTGGACCTTCTTATTGACGATGAAACACAGAAATTGCATCCGAATTTAATACAAAAGGCACAATGCCGACTTAAGTACAAGAGGACTGAAACTCTGACTTTCTATGATTTGAACCTCTGCTGTGAGTCCACTTTTAGTTTCCGATGCTTCACTTCAGGTTTCCTGTATCCCTTGGACCTTCTTATTGACGAAGAAACACAGAAATTGCATCCGAATTAAATACAAAAGGCACAATGCCGACTTCAGTACAAGAGGACTGATACTCCAACTTTCTATGATTTGAACCTCTGCTGTGAGTCCAGTTTTAGTTTCCGATGCATCACTTCAGGTTTACTGTATCCCTTGAACCTTCTAATTGACGATGAAACACAGAATTTGCATCCGAATTTAATAAAAAAGGAACAATGCCGACTTAAGTACAAGAGGAATGATACTCTAACTTTCTATGATTTGAACCTCTCCTGTGAGTCCAGTTTTAGATTCCGATGCTTCACTTCGTGTTTACTGTATCCCTTGGACCCTCTTATTGACGATGAAACACAGAAACTGCATCCGAATTTAATACAAAAGGCACAATGTCGACTTAAGTACAAGAGGAATGAAACTCTAACTTTCTATGATTTGACCCTCTGCTGTGAGTTTAGTTTTAGTTTCCGATGCTTCACTTCAGGTTTAGTGTATCCCTTGGACCTTCTTATTGACGATGAAACACAGAAATTGCATCCGAATTTAATACAAAAGTCACAATGCCGACTTACGTACATGAGGACTGAAACACTAACTTTCTATGATTTGAACCTCTGCTGTAAGTCCAGTTTTAGTGTCCGATGCTTCACTTTAGGTTTAGTGTATCCCTTGGACCTCCTTATTGACGATGAAACACAGAAATTGCATCCGAATTTAATACAAAGGGCACAATGCCGACTTAAGTACAAGAGGACTGAAACTCTAACTTTCTATGATTTGAACCTCTGCTGTGAGTCCAGTTTTAGTTTCCGATGCTTCACTTCAGGTTTACTGTATCCCTTGGACCTTCGTATTGACGATGAAACACAGAAATTGCATCCGAATTAAATACAAAAGGCACAATGCCGACTTAAGTACAAGAGGACTGGTACTCCAAAGTTCTATGATTTGAACCTCTGCTGTGAGTCCAGTTTTAGTTTCCGATGCATCACTTGAGGTTTACTGTATCCCTTGGAACTTCTAATTGACGATGAAACACAGAAATAGCATCAGAATTTAATAAAAAAGGCACAATGCCGACTTAAGTACAAGAGGTCTGATACTCTAATTTTCTATGATTTGAACCCCTCCTGTGAGTCCAGTTATAGATTCCGATGCTTAACTTCAACTTTACTGTATCCCTTGGACTTTCTTATTGACGATGAAACACAGAAATTGCATCCGAAATTAATACAAAAGGCACAATGCCGACTTAAGTACAAGGCGACTGATACACTAACTTTCTATGATTTGAACCTCTCCTGTGAGTCCAGTTTTAGATTCTGATGCTTCACTTCAGGTTTACTGTATCCCTTGGACCTTCTTATTGACGATGAAACACAGAGATTGCATCCGGATTTAATACAAAAGGCACAATGCCGACAAAAGTACTAGAGAACTGGCACTCTAACTTTCTATGATTTGAACCTCTGCTGTACGTCCAGTTATAGTTTCCGATGCTTCACCTCAGGTTTACTGTATCCCTTGGACCTTCTTATTGACGATGAAACACAGAAATTGCATCCGAGTTTAATACAAAAGGCACAATGCCGATTTAAGTACAAGCGGACAGATACTCTAACTTTCTATGATTTGAACCCCTCCTGTGAGTCCAGTTTTAGTTTCCGATGCTTATCTTCAGGTTTACTGTATCCCTTGGACCTTCTTATTGACGATGAAACACAGAAATTGCATCCGAATTTAATAAAAAAGGCACAATGCCGACTTAAGTACAAGAGGACTGATACTCTAACTTTCTATGATTTGAACCCCTCCTGTGAGTCCAGTTTTAGATTCCGATGCTTAACTTCAAGTTTACTGTATCCCTTGGACCTTCTTATTGACGATGAAACACAGAATTTGCATCCGAATTTAATACAAAAGGCACAATGCCGACTTAAAAACAAGAGGACTGAAACTCTAACTTTCTATGATTTGAACCTCTGCTGTGAGTCCAGTTTTAGTTTCCGATGCTTCACTTCAGGTTTACTGTATCCCTTGGACCTTCGTATTGACGATGAAACACAGAAATTGCATCCGAATTAAATACAAAAGGCACAATGCCGACTTAAGTACAAGAGGACTGATACTCCAAAGTTCTATGATTTGAACCTCTGCTGTGAGTCCAGTTTTAGTTTCCGATGCATCACTTGAGGTTTACTGTATCCCTTGGAACTTCTAATTGACGATGAAACACAGAAATAGCATCAGAATTTAATAAAAAAGGCACAATGCCGACTTAAGTACAAGAGGTCTGATACTCTAATTTTCTATGATTTGAACCCCTCCTGTGAGTCCAGTTATAGATTCCGATGCTTAACTTCAACTTTACTGTATCCCTTGGACTTTCTTATTGACGATGAAACACAGAAATTGCATCCGAAATTAATACAAAAGGCACAATGCCGACTTAAGTACAAGGCGACTGATACACTAACTTTCTATGATTTGAACCTCTCCTGTGAGTCCAGTTTTAGATTCTGATGCTTCACTTCAGGTTTACTGTATCCCTTGGACCTTCTTATTGACGATGAAACACAGAGATTGCATCCGGATTTAATACAAAAGGCACAATGCCGACAAAAGTACTAGAGAACTGGCACTCTAACTTTCTATGATTTGAACCTCTGCTGTACGTCCAGTTATAGTTTCCGATGCTTCACTTCAGGTTTACTGTATCCCTTGGACCTTCTTATTGACGATGAAACACAGAAATTGCATCCGAGTTTAATACAAAAGGCACAATGCCGATTTAAGTACAAGCGGACTGATACTCTAACTTTCTATGATTTGAACCCCTCCTGTGAGTCCAGTTTTAGTTTCCGATGCTTATCTTCAGGTTTACTGTATCCCTTGGACCTTCTTATTGACGATGAAACACAGAAATTGCATCCGAATTTAATAAAAAAGGCACAATGCCGACTTAAGTACAAGAGGACTGATACTCTAACTTTCTATGATTTGAACCCCTCCTGTGAGTCCAGTTTTAGATTCCGATGCTTAACTTCAAGTTTACTGTATCCCTTGGACCTTCTTATTGACGATGAAACACAGAATTTGCATCCGAATTTAATACAAAAGGCACAATGCCGACTTAAAAACAAGAGGACTGAAACTCTAACTTTCTATGATTTGAACCGCTGCTGTGAGTCCAGTTTTAGTTTCCGATGCTTAACTTCAGGTTTACTGTATCCCTGGGACCTTCTTATTGACGATGAAACACAGAAATTGCATCCGAATTTAATATAAAAGGCACAATGCCGACTTAAGTACAAGCGGACTGAAACTCTAGCTTTCTATGATTTGAACCTCTGCTGTGAGTCCAGTTTTAGTTTCCGATGCTTCACTTCAGGTTTACTGTATCCCTTGGACCTTCTTATTGACGATGAAACACAGAAATTGCATCCGAATTAAATACAAAAGGCACAATGCCGACTTAAGTACAAGAGGACTGATATTCCAACTTTCTATGATTTGAACCTCTGCTGTGAGTCCAGTTTTAGTTTCCGATGCATCACTTGAGGTTTACTGTATCCCTTGGACCTTCTAATTGGCGATGAAACACAGAAATAGCATCAGAATTTAATAAAAAAGGCACATTGCCGACTTAAGTACAAGAGGTCTGATACTCTAATTTTCTATGATTTGAACACCTCCTGTGAGTCCAGTTATAGATTCCGATGCTTAACTTCAACTTTACTGTATCCCTTGGACCTTCTTATTGACGATGAAACACAGAAATTGCATCCGAAATTAATACAAAAAGCACAATGCCGACTTAAGTACAAGGCGACTGATACACTAACTTTCTATGATTTGAACCTCTCCTGTGAGTCCAGTTTTAGATTCTGATGCTTCACTTCAGGTTTACTGTATCCCTTGGACCCTCTTATTGACGATGAAACACAGAAATTGCATCCGGATTTAATACAAAAGGCACAATGCCGACAAAAGTACTAGAGAACTGATACTCTAACATTCTATGATTTGAACCCCTCCTGTGAGTCCAGTTTTAGTTTCCGATGCCATACATCAGGTTTACTGTATCCGTTGGACCTTCGTGTTGACGATGAAACACTGAAACGGCATCCGAATTTAATAAAAAAGGCACAATGCCGACTTAAGGAAAAGAGGACTGATACTCTAACTTTCTGTGATTTGAACCCCTCCTGTGAATCCAGTTTTAGTTTCCGATGCTTAACTTCAGGTTTACTGTATCCCTTGGACCTTCTTATTGAGGATGAAACACAGAAATTGCATCCGAATTTAGTAAAAAAGGCACAATGCCGACTTAAGTACAAGGGGACTGATACTCTAACTTTCTATGATTTGAACCCCTCCTGTGAGTCCAGTTTTAGATTCCGGTGCTTAACTTCAAGTTTACTGTATCCCTTGGACCTTCTTATTGACGATGAAACACAGAATTTGTATCCGAATTTAATACAAAAGGCACAATGCCGACTTAAAAACAAGAGGACTGAAACTCTAACTTTCTATGATTTGAACCTCTGCTGTGAGTCCAGTTTTAGTTTCCGATGCTTAACTTCAGGTTTACTGTATCCCTGGGACCTTCTTATTGACGATGAAACACAGAAATTGCATCCGAATTTAATATAAAAGGCACAATGCCGACTTAAGTACAAGAGGACTGAAACTCTAACTTCCTATGATTTGGACCTCTGCTGTGAGTCCAGTTTTAGTTTCCGATGCTTAACTTCAGGTTTACTGTATCCCTGGGACCTTCTTATTGACGATGAAACACAGAAATTGCTTCCGAATTTAATATAAAAGGCACAATGCCGACTTAAGTACAAGAGGACTGAAACTCTAACTTCCTATGATTTGGACCTCTGCTGTGAGTCCAGTTTAACACTCTCTGTACCAGGCCTATTTTATGCACCCGTCCCTAGAAACCGGGCAATTTTACCAATATTAAAAAAATTACTGCATCAAATCTACTGTTTGGATTGTGGCAAATTTGGTACCATCTTGAAGCTGCACATTTCTACTTTAATTCTGAGTGAAAGAAACTACTTTACAATGCACAGCTTTAAGGTACAGTTATAGAAATCACTTAGATGTTTTAAGAATTTAGAAAAAGTCATACGAATAAGGGAATACAATTGTGATTTATTTTTAACCAAAATTGTGGCACTACATTACATGTTTCTGATAGTATACAGTATTACATATAAATTTCACACAGAATCATATTGTTTTTTAGTGTGGAAAATTTTAAAGCAAGGTTCCAGGCAGAGTGCAACGCCACACTGTTCACATTCGTATCGTGTCTCTTTGCGAGAAGCCTTGCCACTCTGTTTCTTGCTCCTGGAACTGCACACGTGACACACACGAGCAGCATACTTCTTAGTAGTTGCAGGTATGTGCTGCAAAAAATGTCTCTTTGTTAGCCGACCTACAGTTCCTTCATTTCTTGGAATGAATTCAAGTGTGTCGTCTTCAACAAGCTGAACTGCAAGCACTGTTATAAAGTCTGTTATTGTAATTTTCTTCCTGTGCACTGCATTGTACAGCCAAAATGCATTTGATACTCCCATAAGCAGCAAATGGAAATATAATTTTCGCCACCATTTCACAGTTCTGTGCTGGAACGGATTGTACTGCAGGCGTTGGTCTCCAATATCCACTCCAATTTTATTGAGGTTGTAATCAAGTACCTGAAGTGGTTTCAATACTACAGACCCATTTCTCTTAGTATGCGTACCAAATGTTGCTTGATGCCTTGTAGACAATGTATACACATCTCTCTTATCTTTCCACTTCATTGCCAATACATTATCTTTACGCCGAAAAGACATTTCGCCCTTTTTCAGCTTAGCAGATACTAAATCTTTAGGCAATCCTTTCCTGGATTTGTTCACAGTACCAACAGCTCCAGTGCCTTTCTCTGCCAGTTGCTGAAATAGCTCTGGACTGGAATAAAATCGATCTAAATACACAGTGTGGCCTTTGTTCAGCAAGCTGCTGTCAGACAACAATCGCAAAATAACCGCAGACGAAGAATTGTCAACAATATGCTTACCAGCATAAACTTCAAAATTTACAACATAGCCACTACTGGCTTCAGCAACAGCATATACTTTCAGTCCATACTTATGAGGCTTATTTTGCATGTAAACACGGAAACTCACACGACCTCGAAATGGGCAAATTCCTTCATCAATTGTCACTTTTTCTGAGGGACGATATGCCTGGATACATCGCTCCTTCAAATTATTATAATATGGCAAAACTTTGTAAAGTGGATGAAATCCATCTTCGCCTGGTTTTTTCTGATTTGAATTGTCAACAAGATGCAAGCATGACAGTATCTGAGTGAAACGCAAACGGCTCATGACATGGGGACAAAAGTTACAACTAAGAACAGGATTAGTGCTCCAATGGTCCGCAATTTTTGGCTTTTTCGAAACACACATGTGGAAAATAATACCCAAGAAACGCCTCATCTCACTTATAGTCACTGGCTTCCACGAACTCAAAACTGAATGGGGCTTCAGATTATTTCCTCTTCTTTTCTTCTGTATTGTCTGTGATGCATACAAATTTGTCTGTCTCTTGAGTTCATTTACGTCACTGTCAGTAAGGAACACTTTACTGCAATCCAGTACAGAACTCGACTCATCAATATCCACTAGTATCTGCCTGGGTGTCGTGTTGACAGGCAGAGGTCGGTAGGTGTCAACTGCAGTCCACTCACTGTCTTTCGGATACGGCACAGCTGCTGGATTTGAAGCAACACCTTCAACATCATTCTCGTCTTCATCTGAAGACAAACTGTCATCAATCTCGTCTTCTAAAAAGAATATCACATTATGTGTAACTACATACATCGTTTACACATGTTCAACAGATATGTGCGTACTGCACAATTACGTGGAAAATTCGGAAATACGTACCTTCAAACACACCATTGCATTCAGAATCGTCTGAATCACTCTCTACATTATCCAGAGTGTCGCTATGATTGATCAAATCCGCAATTTCTGCGTCTGATAAACCGCGCCGAAACATGATGACAAACAACTGAATGATATACAGACTGAGAACGCAAAGATAAGTTTTAACATGAATTACAGCGCTGCCGTGACATCTATGGACGCATTTTGTTAATAAACATCTGAAAAACGTATAGCGCTGGCCAAACCCGTAGAAATAACGTTGCAGTGTTTTGAATGAAATTAAATGTAGCGGCCCGTAAATTTTACGGGCTTGGTGATTTTCGCGCGATCCCAGGCCCGTAAATTTTACGGGCTTGGCGCTTAGAGTGTTAAGTTTCCGATGCTTCACTTCAGGTTTACTGTATCCCTTGGACCTTCTTATTGACGATGAAACACAGAAAATGCATCCGAATTTAATACAAAAGGCACAATGCCGACTTAAGTACAAGAGGACTGATACTCTAACTTTCTATGATTTGAACCTCTGCTGTGAGTCCACTTTTCGTTTCCGATGCTTCACTTCAGGTTTACTGTATCCCTTGGACCTTCTTATTGACGATGAAACACAGAAATTGCATCCGAATTTAATACAAAAGGCACAATGCCGACTTAAGTACAAGAGGACTGAAACTCTGACTTTCTATGATTTGAACCTCTGCTGTGAGTCCACTTTTAGTTTCCGATGCTTCACTTCAGGTTTCCTGTATCCCTTGGACCTTCTTATTGACGAAGAAACACAGAAATTGCATCCGAATTAAATACAAAAGGCACAATGCCGACTTCAGTACAAGAGGACTGATACTCCAACTTTCTATGATTTGAACCTCTGCTGTGAGTCCAGTTTTAGTTTCCGATGCATCACTTCAGGTTTACTGTATCCCTTGAACCTTCTAATTGACAATGAAACACAGAATTTGCATCCGAATTTAATAAAAAAGGAACAATGCCGACTTAAGTACAAGAGGAATGATACTCTAACTTTCTATGATTTGAACCTCTCCTGTGAGTCCAGTTTTAGATTCCGATGCTTCACTTCGTGTTTACTGTATCCCTTGGACCCTCTTATTGACGATGAAACACAGAAACTGCATCCGAATTTAATACAAAAGGCACAATGTCGACTTAAGTACAAGAGGACTGAAACTCTAACTTTCTATGATTTGACCCTCTGCTGTGAGTTTAGTTTTAGTTTCCGATGCTTCACTTCAGGTTTAGTGTATCCCTTGGACCTTCTTATTGACGATGAAACACAGAAATTGCATCCGAATTTAATACAAAAGTCACAATGCCGACTTACGTACATGAGGACTGAAACTCTAACTTTCTATGATTTGAACCTCTGCTGTAAGTCCAGTTTTAGTTTCCGATGCTTCACTTTAGGTTTAGTGTATCCCTTGGACCTCCTTATTGACGATGAAACACAGAAATTGCATCCGAATTTAATACAAAGGGCACAATGCCGACTTAAGTACAAGAGGACTGAAACTCTAACTTTCTATGATTTGAACCTCTGCTGTGAGTCCAGTTTTAGTTTCCGATGCTTCACTTCAGGTTTACTGTATCCCTTGGACCTTCGTATTGACGATGAAACACAGAAATTGCATCCGAATTAAATACAAAAGGCACAATGCCGACTTAAGTACAAGAGGACTGATACTCCAAAGTTCTATGATTTGAACCTCTGCTGTGAGTCCAGTTTTAGTTTCCGATGCATCACTTGAGGTTTACTGTATCCCTTGGAACTTCTAATTGACGATGAAACACAGAAATAGCATCAGAATTTAATAAAAAAGGCACAATGCCGACTTAAGTACAAGAGGACTGAAACTCTAACTTTCTATGATTTGAACCTCTGCTGTGAGTCCAGTTTTAGTTTCCGATGCTTCACTTCAGGTTTACTGTATCCCTTGGACCCTCTTATTGACGATGAAACACAGAAATTGCATCCGGATTTAATACAAAAGGCACAATGCCGACAAAAGTACTAGAGAACTGATACTCTAACATTCTATGATTTGAACCCCTCCTGTGAGTCCAGTTTTAGTTTCCGATGCCATACATCAGGTTTACTGTATCCGTTGGACCTTCGTGTTGACGATGAAACACAGAAACGGCATCCGAATTTAATAAAAAAGGCACAATGCCGACTTAAGGAAAAGAGGACTGATACTCTAACTTTCTATGATTTGAACCTCTCCTGTGAATCCAGTTTTAGTTTCCGATGCTTAACTTCAGGTTTACTGTATCCCTTGGACCTTCTTATTGAGGATGAAACACAGAAATTGCATCCGAATTTAGTAAAAAAGGCACAATGCAGACTTAAGTACAAGAGGACTGATACTCTAACTTTCTATGATTTGAACCCCTCCTGTGAGTCCAGTTTTAGATTCCGATGCTTAACTTCAAGTTTACTGTATCCCTTGGACCTTCTTATTGACGATGAAACACAGAATTTGCATCCGAATTTAATACAAAAGGCCAATGCCGACTTAAAAACAAGAGGACTGAAACTCTAACTTTCTATGATTTGAACCTCTGCTGTGAGTCCAGTTTTAGTTTCCGATGCTTAACTTCAGGTTTACTGTATCCCTGGGACCTTCTTATTGACGATGAAACACAGAAATTGCATCCGAATTTAATATAAAAGGCACAATGCCGACTTAAGTACAAGAGGACTGAAACTCTAACTTCCTATGATTTGGACCTCTGCCGTGAGTCCAGTTTTAGTTTCCGATGCTTCACTTCAGGTTTACTGTATCCCTTGGACCTTCTTATTGACGATGAAACACAGAAAATGCATCCGAATTTAATACAAAAGGCACAATGCCGACTTAAGTACAAGAGGACTGATACTCTAACTTTCTATGATTTGAACCTCTGCTGTGAGTCCACTTTTCGTTTCCGATGCTTCACTTCAGGTTTACTGTATCCCTTGGCCCTTCTTATTGACGATGAAACACAGAAATTGCATCCGAATTTAATACAAAAGGCACAATGCCGACTTAAGTACAAGAGGACTGAAACTCTGACTTTCTATGATTTGAACCTCTGCTGTGAGTCCACTTTTAGTTTCCGATGCTTCACTTCAGGTTTCCTGTATCCCTTGGACCTTCTTATTGACGAAGAAACACAGAAATTGCAT
This sequence comes from Schistocerca americana, assembly GCF_021461395.2. Classification (NCBI taxonomy): domain Eukaryota; kingdom Metazoa; phylum Arthropoda; class Insecta; order Orthoptera; family Acrididae; genus Schistocerca; species Schistocerca americana. The sequence continues at coordinate 57,847 of NW_025726274.1, read as the reverse complement.
CCGAATTAAATACAAAAGGCACAATGCCGACTTCAGTACAAGAGGACTGATACTCCAACTTTCTATGATTTGAACCTCTGCTGTGAGTCCAGTTTTAGTTTCCGATGCATCACTTCAGGTTTACTGTATCCTTTGGACCTTCTAATTGACGATGAAACACAGAATTTGCATCCGAATTTAATAAAAAAGGCACAATGCCGACTTAAGTACAAGAGGACTGAAACTCTAACTTTCTATGATTTGAACCTCTGCTGTGAGTCCAGTTTTAGTTTCCGATGCTTCACTTCAGGTTTACTGTATCCCTTGGACCTTCTTATTGACGATGAAACACAGAAATTGCATCCGAATTAAATACAAAAGGCACAATGCCGACTTAAGTACAAGAGGACTGATACTCCAACTTTCTATGATTTGAACCTCTGCTGTGAGTCCAGTTTTAGTTTCCGATGCATCACTTGGGGTTTACTGTATCCCTTGGACCTTCTAATTGACGATGAAACACAGAAATAGCATCAGAATTTAATAAAAAAGGCACAATGCCGACTTAAGTACAAGAGGTCTGATACTCTAATTTTCTATGATTTGAACCCCTCCTGTGAGTCCAGTTATAGATTCCGATGCTTAACTTCAACTTTACTGTATCCCTTGGACCTTCTTATTGACGATGAAACACAGAAATTGCATCCGAAATTAATACAAAAAGCACAATGCCGACTTAAGTACAAGGCGACTGATACACTAACTTTCTATGATTTGAACCCCTCCTGTGAGTCCAGTTTTAGATTCCGATGCTTAACTTCAAGTTTACTGTATCCCTTGGACCTTCTTATTGACGATGAAACACAGAATTTGCATCCGAATTTAATACAAAAAGCACAATGCCGACTTAAAAACAAGAGGACAGAAACTCTAACTTTCTATGATTTGAACCTCTGCTGTGAGTCCAGTTTTAGTTTCCGATGCTTAACTTCAGGTTTACTGTATCCCTGGGACCTTCTTATTGACGATGAAACACAGAAATTGCATCCGAATTTAATATAAAAGGCACAATGCCGACTTAAGTACAAGAGGACTGAAACTCTAACTTCCTATGATTTGGACCTCTGCTGTGAGTCCAGTTTTAGTTTCCGATGCTTCACTTCAGGTTTACTGTATCCCTTGGACCTTCTTATTGACGATGAAACACAGAAAATGCATCCGAATTTAATACAAGAGGCACAATGCCGACTTAAGTACAAGACGACTGATACTCTAACTTTCTATGATTTGAACCACTGCTGTGAGTCCACTTTTCGTTTCCGATGCTTCACTTCAGGTTTACTGTATCCCTTGGACCTTCTTATTGACGATGAAACACAGAAATTGCATCCGAATTTAATACAAAAGGCACAATGCCGACTTAAGTACAAGAGGACTGAAACTCTGACTTTCTATGATTTGAACCTCTGCTGTGAGTCCACTTTTAGTTTCCGATTCTTCACTTCAGGTTTCCTGTATCCCTTGGACCTTCTTATTGACGAAGAAACACAGAAATTGCATCCGAATTAAATACAAAAGGCACAATGCCGACTTCAGTACAAGAGGACTGATACTCCAACTTTCTATGATTTGAACCTCTGCTGTGAGTCCAGTTTTAGTTTCCGATGCATCACTTCAGGTTTACTGTATCCCTTGGACCTTCTAATTGACGATGAAACACAGAATTTGCATCCGAATTTAATAAAAAAGGCACAATGCCGACTTAAGTACAAGAGGAATGATACTCTAACTTTCTATGATTTGAACCTCTCCTGTGAGTCCAGTTTTAGATTCCGATGCTTCACTTCGTGTTTACTGTATCCCTTGGACCCTCTTATTGACGATGAAACACAGAAACTGCATCCGAATTTAATACAAAAGGCACAATGCCGACTTAAGTACAAGAGGACTGAAACTCTAACTTTCTATGATTTGAACCTCTGCTGTGAGTTTAGTTTTAGTTTCCGATGCTTCACTTCAGGTTTAGTGTATCCCTTGGACCTTCTTATTGACGATGAAACACAGAAATTGCATCCGAATTTAATACAAAAGTCACAATGCCGACTTACGTACATGAGGACTGAAACTCTAACTTTCTATGATTTGAACCTCTGCTGTAAGTCCAGTTTTAGTTTCCGATGCTTCACTTCAGGTTTAGTGTATCCCTTGGACCTCCTTATTGACGATGAAACACAGAAATTGCATCCGAATTTAATACAAAGGGCACAATGCCGACTTAAGTACAAGAGGACTGAAACTCTAACTTTCTATGATTTGAACCTCTGCTGTGAGTCCAGTTTTAGTTTCCGATGCTTCACTTCAGGTTTACTGTATCCCTTGGACCTTCTTATTGACGATGAAACACAGAAATTGCATCCGAATTAAATACAAAAGGCACAATGCCGCCTTAAGTACAAGAGGACTGATACTCCAACGTTCTATGATTTGAACCTCTGCTGTGAGTCCAGTTTTAGTTTCCGATGCATCACTTGAGGTTTACTGTATCCCTTGGAACTTCTAATTGACGATGAAACACAGAAATAGCATCAGAATTTAATAAAAAAGGCACATTGCCGACTTAAGTACAAGAGGTCTGATACTCTAATTTTCTATGATTTGAACCCCTCCTGTGAGGCCAGTTATAGATTCCGATGCTTAACTTCAACTTTACTGTATCCCTTGGACTTTCTTATTGACGATGAAACACAGAAATTGCATCCGAAATTAATACAAAAGGCACAATGCCGACTTAAGTACAAGGCGACCGATACACTAACTTTCTATGATTTGAACCTCTCCTGTGAGTCCAGTTTTAGATTCTGATGCTTCACTTCAGGTTTACTGTATCCCTTGGACCTTCTTATTGACGATGAAACACAGAGATTGCATCTGGATTTAATACAAAAGGCACAATGCCGACAAAAGTACTAGAGAACTGGCACTCTAACTTTCTATGATTTGAACCTCTGCTGTACGTCCAGTTATAGTTTCCGATGCTTCACTTCAGGTTTACTGTATCCCTTGGACCTTCTTATTGACGATGAAACACAGAAATTGCATCCGAGTTTAATACAAAAGGCACAATGCCGATTTAAGTACAAGCGGACTGATACTCTAACTTTCTATGATTTGAACCCCTCCTGTGAGTCCAGTTTTAGTTTCCGATGCCATACATCAGGTTTACTGTATCCCTTGGACCTTCTTATTGACGATGAAACACAGAAACGGCATCCGAATTTAATAAAAAAGGCACAATGCCGACTTAAGTAAAAGAGGACTGATACTCTAACTTTCTATGATTTGAACCCCTCCTGTGAGTCCAGTTTTAGTTTCCGATGCTTAACTTCATGTTTACTGTATCCCTTGGACCTTCTTATTGACGATGAAACACAGAAATTGCATCCGAATTTAATAAAAAAGGCACAATGCCGACTTAAGTACAAGGGGACTGATACTCTAACTTTCTATGATTTGAACCCCTCCTGTGAGTCCAGTTTTAGATTCCGATGCTTAACTTCAAGTTTACTGTATCCCTTGGACCTTCTTATTGACGATGAAACACAGAATTTGCATCCGAATTTAATACAAAAGGCACAATGCCGACTTAAAAACAAGAGGACTGAAACTCTAACTTTCTATGATTTGAACCGCTGCTGTGAGTCCAGTTTTAGTTTCCGATGCTTAACTTCAGGTTTACTGTATCCCTGGGACCTTCTTATTGACGATGAAACACAGAAATTGCATCCGAATGTAATATAAAAGGCACAATGCCGACTTAAGTACAAGAGGACTGAATCTCTAACTTTCTATGATTTGAACCTCTGCTGTGAGTCCAGTTTTAGTTTCCGATGCTTCACTTAAGGTTTACTGTATCCCTTGGACATTATTATTGACGATGAAACACAGAAATTGCATCCGAATTTAATACAAAAGGCACAATGCCGACTGAAGTACAAGAGGACTGAACCTCTAACTTTCTATGATTTGAACCTCTGCTGTGAGTCCAGTTTTAGTTTCCGATGCTTCACTTCAAGTTTACTGTATCCCTTGGACCTTCTTATTGAAAATGAAACACAGAAATTGCATCCGAGTTTAATACAAAAGGCACAATGCCGACTAAAGTACTAAAGGACTGATACTCTAACTTTCTATGATTTGAACCCCTGCTGTGAGTCCAGTTTAATTTACCGATGCTTCACTTCAGGTTTACTGTATCCCTTGGACCTTCTTATTGACGATGAAACACAGAATTTTCATCCGAATTTAATGCAAAAGGCATAATGTCGACCTAAGTACAAGAGTACTGAACCTCTAACTTTCTATGATTTGAACCTCAGCTGTGAGTCCACTTTTAGTTTCCAATGCTTCACTTCAGGTTTACTGTATCCCTTGGACCTTCTTATTGACGATGAAACACAGGAATTGCATCCGAATTAAATATTAAAGGCACAATGCCGACTTAAGTACAAGAGGACTGATACTCCAACTTTCTATGATTTGAACCTCTGCTGTGAGTCCAGTTTTAGTTTCCGATGCATCACTTCAGGTTTACTGTATCCCTTGGACCTTCTAATTGACGATGGAACACAGAAATTGCATCCGAATTGAATAAAAAAGGCACAATCCCGACTTAAGTACAAGAGGTCTGATACTCTAATTTTCTATGATTTGAACCCCTCCTGTGAGTCCAGTTATAGATTCCGATGCTGAACTTCAACTTTACTGTATCCCTTGGACCTTCTCATTGACGATGAAACATAGAAATTGCATCCGTATTTAATACAAAAGGCACAATGGCGACTTAAGTACAAGGCGACTGATACTCTAACTTTCTATGATTTGAACCTCTCCTGTGAGTCCAGTTTTAGATTCTCATGATTCACTTCAGGTGTACTGTATCCCTTGGACCCTCTTATTGACGATGAAACACAGAAATAGCATCCGAATTTAATACAAAAGGCACAATGCCGACTTAAGTACAAGAGGACCTATAGTCTAACTTTCTATGATTTGAACCCCTCCTGTGAGTCCAGTTTTAGATTACGATGCTTAACTTCAGGTTTACTGTATCCCTTGGACTTTCTTATTGACGATGAAACACAGATATTGCATCCGAATTTAATAAAAAAGGCACAATGCCGACTTCAGTACAAGAGGACTGATACTCTAACTTTCTATGATTTTAACCCCTCCTGTGAGTCCTGTTTTAGTTTCCGATGCTATACATCAGGTTTACTGTATCCCTTGGACCTTCTTATTGACGATGAAACACAGAAATGGCATCAAAATTCAATAAAAAAGGCACAATGCCGACTTAAGTAAAAGAGGACTGATACTCTAACTTTCTATGATTTGAACCCCTCCTGTGAGTCCAGTTTTAGTTTCCGATGCTTAACTTCAGGTTTACTGTATCCCTTGGACCTTCTTATTGTCGATGAAACACAGAAATTGCATCCGAAATTAATAAAAAAGGCACAATGCCGACTTAAGTACAAGAGGACTGATACTCTAACTTTCTATGATTTGAACCCCTCCTGTAAGTCCAGTTTTAGATTCCGATGCTTAACCTCAGGTTTACTGTATCCCTCGGACCTTCTTATTGACGATGAAACACAGAATTTGCATCCGAATTTGATACAAAAGTCACAGTGCCGACTTAAGTACAAGAGGAGTGATACTCTAACTTTCTATGATTTGAAAATCTCCTGTGAGCCCAGTTTTAGATTCCGATGCTTCACTTCGGGTTTACTGTATCCCTTGGACCCTCTTATTGACGATGAAACACAGAAATTGCGTCCGAATTTAATACAAAAGGCACAATGCCGACTAAAGTACAAGAGGACTGAAACTCTAACTTTCTATGATTTGAACCTCTGCTGTGAGTCCAGTTTTAGTTTCCGATGCTTCACTTCAGGTTTACTGTTTCCTTTGGACCTACTTATTGACGATGAAACACAGAAAATGCATCCGAATTTAATAAAAAATGCACAATGACGACTTAAGTACAAGAGGACTGAAACTCTAAATTTCTATGATTTGAACCTCTGCTGTGTGTCCAGTTTCAGTTTCCGATGCTTCACTTCAGGTTTACTGTATCCCTTGGACCTTCTTATTGACGATGAAACACAGAAATTGCATCCGAATTTAATACAAAATGCACAATGCCAACTTACGTACAAGAGGACTGAAACTCTAACTTTCTATGATTTAAACCTCTACTGTGAGTTCAGTTTTAGTTTCCGATGCTTAACTTCAGGTTTACTGTATCCCTTGGACCTTCTTATTGACGATGAAACACAGAAATTGCATCCGAATTTAATGCAAAAGGCGCAATGCCGGCTTAAGTACAAGAGGACTGAAACTATAACTTTCTGTGATTTGAACCTCTGCTGTGAGTCCACTTTTAGTTTCCGATACTTCACTTCAGGTTTACTGTATCCCTTGGACCTTCTTATTGACGATGAAACACAGAAATTGCATCCGAATTTAATACAAAAGGCACAATGCCGAGTTAAGTACAAGAGGACTGAAACTCTAACTTTCTATGAATTGAACCTCTGCTGTGAGTCCACTTTTAGTTTCCGATGCTTCACTTCAGGTTTACTGTATCCCTTGGACCTTCTTATTGACGATGAAACACAGAAATTGCAACCGAATTAAATACAAAAGGCACAATGCCAACTTAAGTACAAGGGGACTGATACTCCAACTTCCTATGATTTGAACCTCTGCTGTGAGTCCAGTTTTAGTTTCCGATGCATCACTCCAGGTTTACTGTATCCCTTGGACGTTCTAATTGACGATGAAACACAGAAATAGCATCCGAATTTAATAAAAAAGGCACAATGCCGACTTAAGTACAAGAGGTCTGATACTCTAATTTTCTATGATTTGAACCCCTCCTGTGAGGCCAGTTATAGATTCCGATGCTTAACTTCAACTTTACTGTATACCTTGGACCTTCGTATTGACGATGAAACACAGAAATTGCATCCAAAATTAATACAAAAGGCACATTGCCGACTTCAGTACATGCCGACTGACACACTAACTTTCTATGATTTGAACCTCTCCTGTGAGTCCAGTTTTAGATTCTGATGCTTCACTTCAGGTTTACTGTATCCCTTGGACCCTCGTATGGACGATGAAACACAGACATTGCATCCGAATTTAATACAAAAGGCACAATGCCGACTTAAAAACAAGAGGACTGAAACTCTAACTTTCTATGATTTGAACCTCTGCTGTGAGTCCAGTTTTAGTTTCCGGTGCTTAACTTCAGGTTTACTGTATCCCTGGGACCTTCTTATTGACGATGAAACACAGAAATTGCATCCGAATTTAATATAAAAGGCACAATGCCGACTTAAGTACAAGAGGACTGAAACTCTAACTTTCTATGATTTGAACCTCTGCTGTGAGTCCAGATTTAGTTTCCGATGCTTCACTTCAGGTTTACTGTATCCCTTGTACATTATTATTGACGATGAAACACAGAAATTGCATCCGAATTTAATACAAAAGGCACAATGCCGACTGAAGTACAAGAGGACTGAAACTCTAACTTACTATGATTTGAACCTCTGCTGTGAGTCCAGTTTTAGTTTCCGATGCTTCATTTCAGGTTTACTGTATCCCTCGGACCTTCTTATTGACGATGAAACACAGAAATTGCATCCGAATTTAATACAAAAGGCACAATGCCGACTAAAGTACTAGAGGACTGATACTCTAACTTTCTATGATTTGAACCCCTGCTGTGGGTCCAGTTTAAGTTACCGATGCTTCACTTCAGGTTTACTGTATCCCTTGGACCTTCTTATTGACGATGAAACACAGAAATTTCATCCGAATTTAATGCAAAAGGCACAATGCCGACTTAAGTACAAGAGGACTGAAACTCTAACTTTCTATGATTTGAACCTCAGCTGTGAGTCCACTTTTAGTTTCCAATGCTTCACTTCAGGTTTACTGTATCCCTTGGACCTTCTTATTGACGATGAAAGACAGAAACTGCATCCGAATTAAATATTAAAGGCACAATGCCGACTTAAGTACGAGAGGACTGATACTCCAACTTTCTATGATTTGAACCTCTGCTGTGAGTCCAGTTTTAGTTTCCGATGCATCACTTCAGGTTTACTGTATCCCTTGGACCTTCTAATTGACGATGGAACACAGAAATTGCATCCGAATTAAATAAAAAAGGCACAATGCCGACTTAAGTACAAGAGGTCTGATACTCTAATTTTCTATGATTTGAACCCCTCCTGTGAGTCCAGTTATAGATACCGATGCTGAACTTCCACTTTACTGTATCCCTTGGACCTTCTCATTGACGATGAAGCATAGAAATTGCATCCGAATTTAATACAAAAGGCACAATGCCGACTTAAGTACAAGGCGACTGATACTCTAACTTTCTATGATTTGAACATCTCATGCGAGTCCAGTTTTAGATTCTCATGATTCACTTCAGGTTTACTGTATCCCTTGGACCCTCTTATTGACGATGAAACACAGAAATAGCATCCGAATTTAATACAAAAGGCACAATGCCGACTTAAGTAGAAGAGGACCTATACTCTAACTTTCTATGATTTGAACCCCTCCTGTGAGTCCAGTTTTAGATTACGATGCTTAACTTCAGGTTTACTGTATCCCTTGGACCTTCTTATTGACGATGAAACACAGATATTGCATCCGAATTTAATAAAAAAGGCACAATGCCGACTTCAGTACAAGAGGACTGATACTCTAACTTTCTATGATTTGAACCCCTCCTGTGAGTCCAGTTTTAGTTTCCGATGCCATACATCAGGTTTACTGTATCCCTTGGACCTTCTTATTGTCGATGAAACACAGAAATTGCATCCGAATTTAATAAAAAAGGCACAATGCCGACTTAAGTACAAGAGGACTGATACTCTAACTTTCTATGATTTGAACCCCTCCTGTAAGTCTAGTTTTAGATTCCGATGCCATACATCAGGTTTACTGTATCCCTCGGACCTTCTTATTGACGATGAAACACAGAATTTGCATCCGAATTTAATACAAAAGTCACAGTGCCGACTTAAGTACAAGAGGAATGATACTCTAACTTTCTATGATTTGAAAATCTCCTGTGAGCCCAGTATTAGATTCCGATGCTTCACTTCGGGTTTACTGTATCCCTTGGACCCTCTTATTGACGATGAAACACAGAAATTGCATCCGAATTTAATACAAAAGGCACAATGCCGACTTAAGTACAAGAGGACTGAATCTCTAACTTTCTATGATTTGAACCTCTGCTGTGAGTCCAGTTTTAGTTTCCGATGCTTCACTTCAGGTTTACTGTTTCCTTTGGACCTACTTATTGACGATGAAACACAGAAATTGCATCCGAATTTAATAAAAAATGCACAATGACGACTTAAGTACAACAGGATTGAAACTCTAAATTTCTATGATTTGAACCTCTGCTGTGAGTCCAGTTTTAGTTTCCGATGCTTCACTTCAGGTTTACTGTATCCCTTGGACCTTCTTATTGACGATGAAACACAGAAATTGCATCCGAATTTAATACAAAATGCACAATGCCAACTAACGTACAAGAGGACTGAAACTCTAACTTTCTATGATTTGAACCTCTGCTATGAGTCCAGTTTTAGTTTCCGATGCTTAACTTCAGGTTTACTGTATCCCTTGTACCTTCTTATTGACGATGAGACACAGAAATTGCATCCGAATTTAATACAAAAGGCACAATGCCGACATAAGTACAAGGCGACTAATACTCTAACTTTCTATGATTTGAACCTCTGCTGTGAGTTCAGTTTTAGTTTCCGATGCTTAACTTCAGGTTTACTGTATCCCTTGGACCTTTTTATTGACGATGAAACACAGAAATTGCATCCGAATTTAATACAAAAGGCACAATGCCGACTTAAGTACAAGAGGACTGGAAGTCTAACTTTCTATGATTTGAACCTCTGCTGTGAGTCCAGTTTTAGTTTCCGATGCTTCACTTCAGGTTTACTGTACCCCTTGGACCTTCTTATTGACGATGAAACACAGAAATTGCATCCGAATTTAATACAAAAGGCACAATGCCGACTAAAGTACAAGAGGACTGAAACTCTAACTTTCTATGATTTGAACCTCTGCTGTGAGTCCACTTTTAGTTTCCGATGCTTCACTTCAGGTTAACTGTATCCCTTGGACCTTCTTATTGACGATGAAACACAGAAATTGCATCCGAATTCAATAGAAAAGGCACAATGCCGACTTAAGTACTAGGGGACTGATACTCTAACTTTCTACGATTTTAACCCCTCCTGTGAGTCCAGTTTTAGATTCCAATGCTTAACTTCAGGTTTAGTGTATCCCTTGGACCTTATTCTTGACGATGAAACACAGAAATTGCATCCGAATTTAATAAAAAAGGCACAATGCCGACTTAAGTACAAGAGGTCTGATACTCTAATTTTCTATGATTTGAACCCCTCCTGTGAGGCCAGTTATAGATTCCGATGCTTAACTTCAACTTTACTGTATACCTTGGACCTTCTTATTGACGATGAAACACAGAAATTGCATCCAAAATTAATACAAAAGGCACAATGCCGACTTCAGTACATGCCGACTGACACACTAACTTTCTATGATTTGAACCTCTCCTGTGAGTCCAGTTTTAGATTCTGATGCTTCACTTCAGGTTTACTGTATCCCTTGGACCCTCGTATGGACGATGAAACACAGACATTGCATCCGAATTTAATACAAAAGGCACAATGCCGACTTAAGTACAAGAGGACTGATACTCTAACTTTCTATGATTTGAACCCCTCTTGTGAGTCCAGTTTTGGATTCCGATGCTTAACTTCAAGTTTACTGTATCCCTTGGACCTTCTTGTTGACGATGAAACACAGAATTTGCATCCGAATTTAATACAAAAGGCACAATGCCGACTTAAAAACAAGAGGACTGAAACTCTAACTTTCTATGATTTGAACCTCTGCTGTGAGTCCAGTTTTAGTTTCCGGTGCTTAACTTCAGGTTTACTGTATCCCTGGGACCTTCTTATTGACGATGAAACACAGTAATTGCATCCGAATTTAATATAAAAGGCACAATGCCGACTTAAGTACAAGAGGACTGAAACTCTAACTTTCTATGATTTGAACCTCTGCTGTGAGTCCAGATTTAGTTTCCGATGCTTCACTTCAGGTTTACTGTATCCCTTGTACATTATTATTGACGATGAAACACAGAAATTGCATCCGAATTTAATACAAAAGGCACAATGCCGACTGAAGTACAAGAGGACTGAAACTCTAACTTACTATGATTTGAACCTCTGCTGTGAGTCCAGTTTTAGTTTCCGATGCTTCATTTCAGGTTTACTGTTTCTCTCGGACCTTCTTATTGACGATGAAACACAGAAATTGCATCCGAATTTAATACAAAAGGCACAATGCCGACTAAAGTACTAGAGGACTGATACTCTAACTTTCTATGATTTGAACCCCTGCTGTGGGTCCAGTTTAAGTTACCGATGCTTCACTTCAGGTTTACTGTATCCCTTGGACCTTCTTATTGACGATGAAACACAGAAATTTCATCCGAATTTAATGCAAAAGGCACAATGCCGACTTAAGTACAAGAGGACTGAAACTCTAACTTTCTATGATTTGAACCTCAGCTGTGAGTCCACTTTTAGTTTCCAATGCTTCACTTCAGGTTTACTGTATCCCTTGGACCTTCTTATTGACGATGAAACACAGAAACTGCATCCGAATTAAATATTAAAGGCACAATGCCGACTTAAGTACGAGAGGACTGATACTCCAACTTTCTATGATTTGAACCTCTGCTGTGAGTCCAGTTTTAGTTTCCGATGCATCACTTCAGGTTTACTGTATCCCTTGGACCTTCTTATTGACGATGAAACACAGAAATTTCATCCGAATTTAATGCAAAAGGCACAATGCCGACTTAAGTACAAGAGGACTGAAACTCTAACTTTCTATGATTTGAACCTCAGCTGTGAGTCCACTTTTAGTTTCCAATGCTTCACTTCAGGTTTACTGTATCCCTTGGACCTTCTTATTGACGATGAAACACAGAAATTGCATCCGAATTTAATACAAAATGCACAATGCCAACTTACGTACAAGAGGACTGAAACTCTAACTTTCTATGATTTAAACCTCTACTGTGAGTTCAGTTTTAGTTTCCGATGCTTAACTTCAGGTTTACTGTATCCCTTGGACCTTCTTATTGACGATGAAACACAGAAATTGCATCCGAATTTAATGCAAAAGGCGCAATGCCGGCTTAAGTACAAGAGGACTGAAACTATAACTTTCTGTGATTTGAACCTCTGCTGTGAGTCCACTTTTAGTTTCCGATACTTCACTTCAGGTTTACTGTATCCCTTGGACCTTCTTATTGACGATGAAACACAGAAATTGCATCCGAATTTAATACAAAAGGCACAATGCCGTGTTAAGTACAAGAGGACTGAAACTCTAACTTTCTATGATTTGAACCTCTGCTGTGTGTCCACTTTTAGTTTCCGATGCTTCACTTCAGGTTTACTGTATCCCTTGGACCTTCCTATTGACGATGAAACACAGAAATTGCAACCGAATTAAATACAAAAGGCACAATGCCAACTTAAGTACAAGGGGACTGATACTCCAACTTCCTATGATTTGAACCTCTGCTGTGAGTCCAGTTTTAGTTTCCGATGCATCACTCCAGGTTTACTGTATCCCTTGGACCTTCTAATTGACGATGAAACACAGAAATAGCATCCGAATTTAATAAAAAAGGCACAATGCCGACTTAAGTACAAGAGGTCTGATACTCTAATTTTCTATGATTTGAACCCCTCCTGTGAGGCCAGTTATAGATTCCGATGCTTAACTTCAACTTTACTGTATACCTTGGACCTTCTTATTGACGATGAAACACAGAAATTGCATCCAAAATTAATACAAAAGGCACAATGCCGACTTCAGTACATGCCGACTGACACACTAACTTTCTATGATTTGAACCTCTCCTGTGAGTCCAGTTTTAGATTCTGATGCTTCACTTCAGGTTTACTGTATCCCTTGGACCCTCGTATGGACGATGAAACACAGACATTGCATCCGAATTTAATACAAAAGGCACAATGCCGACTTAAGTACAAGAGGACTGATACTCTAACTTTCTATGATTTGAACCCCTCTTGTGAGTCCAGTTTTGGATTCCGATGCTTAACTTCAAGTTTACTGTATCCCTTGGACCTTCTTGTTGACGATGAAACACAGAATTTGCATCCGAATTTAATACAAAAGGCACAATGCCGACTTAAAAACAAGAGGACTGAAACTCTAACTTTCTATGATTTGAACCTCTGCTGTGAGTCCAGTTTTAGTTTCCGGTGCTTAACTTCAGGTTTACTGTATCCCTGGGACCTTCTCATTGACGATGAAACACAGAAATTGCATCCGAATTTAATATAAAAGGCACAATGCCGACTTAAGTACAAGAGGACTGAAACTCTAACTTTCTATGATTTGAACCTCTGCTGTGAGTCCAGATTTAGTTTCCGATGCTTCACTTCAGGTTTACTGTATCCCTTGTACATTATTATTGACGATGAAACACAGAAATTGCATCCGAATTTAATACAAAAGGCACAATGCCGACTGAAGTACAAGAGGACTGAAACTCTAACTTACTATGATTTGAACCTCTGCTGTGAGTCCAGTTTTAGTTTCCGATGCTTCATTTCAGGTTTACTGTATCCCTCGGACCTTCTTATTGACGATGAAACACAGAAATTGCATCCGAATTTAATACAAAAGGCACAATGCCGACTAAAGTACTAGAGGACTGATACTCTAACTTTCTATGATTTGAACCCCTGCTGTGGGTCCAGTTTAAGTTACCGATGCTTCACTTCAGGTTTACTGTATCCCTTGGACCTTCTTATTGACGATGAAACACAGAAATTTCATCCGAATTTAATGCAAAAGGCACAATGCCGACTTAAGTACAAGAGGACTGAAACTCTAACTTTCTATGATTTGAACCTCAGCTGTGAGTCCACTTTTAGTTTCCAATGCTTCACTTCAGGTTTACTGTATCCCTTGGACCTTCTTATTGACGATGAAACACAGAAACTGCATCCGAATTAAATATTAAAGGCACAATGCCGACTTAAGTACGAGAGGACTGATACTCCAACTTTCTATGATTTGAACCTCTGCTGTGAGTCCAGTTTTAGTTTCCGATGCATCACTTCAGGTTTACTGTATCCCTTGGACCTTCTTATTGACGATGAAACACAGAAATTTCATCCGAATTTAATGCAAAAGGCACAATGCCGACTTAAGTACAAGAGGTCTGAAACTCTAACTTTCTATGATTTGAACCTCAGCTGTGAGTCCACTTTTAGTTTCCAATGCTTCACTTCAGGTTTACTGTATCCCTTGGACCTTCTTATTGACGATGAAACACAGAAATTGCATCCGAATTTAATACAAAATGCACAATGCCAACTTACGTACAAGAGGACTGAAACTCTAACTTTCTATGATTTAAACCTCTACTGTGAGTTCAGTTTTAGTTTCCGATGCTTTACTTCAGGTTTACTGTATCCCTTGGACCTTCTTATTGACGATGAAACACAGAAATTGCATCCGAATTTAATGCAAAAGGCGCAATGCCGGCTTAAGTACAAGAGGACAGAAACTATAACTTTCTGTGATTTGAACCTCTGCTGTGAGTCCACTTTTAGTTTCCGATACTTCACTTCAGGTTTACTGTATCCCTTGGACCTTCTTATTGACGATGAAACACAGAAATTGCATCCGAATTTAATACAAAAGGCACAATGCCGTGTTAAGTAAAAGAGGACTGAAACTCTAACTTTCTATGATTTGAACCTCTGCTGTGTGTCCACTTTTAGTTTCCGATGCTTCACTTCAGGTTTACTGTATCCCTTGGACCTTCCTATTGACGATGAAACACAGAAATTGCAACCGAATTAAATACAAAAGGCACAATGCCAACTTAAGTACAAGGGGACTGATACTCCAACTTCCTATGATTTGAACCTCTGCTGTGAGTCCAGTTTTAGTTTCCGATGCATCACTCCAGGTTTACTGTATCCCTTGGACCTTCTAATTGACGATGAAACACAGAAATAGCATCCGAATTTAATAAAAAAGGCACAATGCCGACTTAAGTACAAGAGGTCTGATACTCTAATTTTCTATGATTGAACCCCTCCTGTGAGGCCAGTTATAGATTCCGATGCTTAACTTCAACTTTACTGTATACCTTGGACCTTCTTATTGACGGTGAAACACAGAAATTGCATCCAAAATTAATACAAAAGGCACAATGCCGACTTCAGTACATGCCGACTGACACACTAACTTTCTATGATTTGAACCTCTCCTGTGAGTCCAGTTTTAGATTCTGATGCTTCACTTCAGGTTTACTGTATCCCTTGGACCCTCGTATGGACGATGAAACACAGACATTGCATCCGAATTTAATACAAAAGGCACAATGCCGACTTAAGTACAAGAGGACTGATACTCTAACTTTCTATGATTTGAACCCCTCTTGTGAGTCCAGTTTTGGATTCCGATGCTTAACTTCAAGTTTACTGTATCCCTTGGACCTTCTTGTTGACGATGAAACACAGAATTTGCATCCGAATTTAATACAAAAGGCACAATGCCGACTTAAAAACAAGAGGACTGAAACTCTAACTTTCTATGATTTGAACCTCTGCTGTGAGTCCAGTTTTAGTTTCCGGTGCTTAACTTCAGGTTTACTGTATCCCTGGGACCTTCTTATTGACGATGAAACACAGAAATTGCATCCGAATTTAATATAAAAGGCACAATGCCGACTTAAGTACAAGAGGCCTGAAACTCTAACTTTCTATGATTTGAACCTCTGCTGTGAGTCCAGATTTAGTTTCCGATGCTTCACTTCAGGTTTACTGTATCCCTTGTACATTATTATTGACGATGAAACACAGAAATTGCATCCGAATTTAATACAAAAGGCACAATGCCGACTGAAGTACAAGAGGACTGAAACTCTAACTTACTATGATTTGAACCTCTGCTGTGAGTCCAGTTTTAGTTTCCGATGCTTCATTTCAGGTTTACTGTATCCCTCGGACCTTCTTATTGACGATGAAACACAGAAATTGCATCCGAATTTAATACAAAAGGCACAATGCCGACTAAAGTACTAGAGGACTGATACTCTAACTTTCTACGATTTGAACCCCTGCTGTGGGTCCAGTTTAAGTTACCGATGCTTCACTTCAGGTTTACTGTATCCCTTGGACCTTCTTATTGACGATGAAACACAGAAATTTCATCCGAATTTAATGCAAAAATCACAATGCCGACTTAAGTACAAGAGGACTGAAACTCTAACTTTCTATGATTTGAACCTCAGCTGTGAGTCCACTTTTAGTTTCCAAAGCTTCACTTCAGGTTTACTGTATCCCTTGGACCTTCTTATTGACGATGAAACACAGAAACTGCATCCGAATTAAATATTAAAGGCACAATGACGACTTAAGTACGAGAGGACTGATACTCCAACTTTCTATGATTTGAACCTCTGCTGTGAGTCCAGTTTTAGTTTCCGATGCATCACTTCAAGTTTACTGTATCCCTTGGACCTTCTAATTGACGATGGAACACAGAAATTGCATCCGAATTAAATAAAAAAGGCACAATGCCGACTTAAGTACAAGAGGTCTGATACTCTAATTTTCTATGATTTGAACCCCTCCTGTGAGTCCAGTTATAGATACCGATGCTGAACTTCAACTTTACTGTTTCCCTTGGACCTTCTCATTGACGATGAAGCATAGAAATTGCATCCGAATTTAATACAAAAGGCACAATGCCGACTTAAGTACAAGGCGACTGATACTCTAACTTTCTATGATTTGAACATCTCATGTGAGTCCAGTTTTAGATTCTCATGATTCACTTCAGGTTTACTGTATCCCTTGGACCCTCTTATTGACGATGAAACACAGAAATAGCATCCGAATTTAATACAAAAGGCACAATGCCGACTTAAGTACAAGAGGACCTATACTCTAACTTTCTATGATTTGAACCCCTCCTGTGAGTCCAGTTTTAGATTACGATGCTTAACTTCAGGTTTACTGTATCCCTTGGACCTTCTTATTGACGATGAAACACAGATATTGCATCCGAATTTAATAAAAAAGGCACAATGCCGACTTCAGTACAAGAGGACTGATACTCTAACTTTCTATGATTTGAACCCCTCCTGTGAGTCCAGTTTTAGTTTCCGATGCCATACATCAGGTTTACTGTATCCCTTGGACCTTCTTATTGACGATGAAACACAGAAATTGCATCCGAATTTAATAAAAAAGGCACAATGCCGACTTAAGAACAAGAGGACTGATACTCTAACTTTCTATGATTTGAACCCCTCCTGTAAGTCCAGTTTTAGATTCCGATGCCATACATCAGCTTTACTGTATCCCTCGGACCTTCTTATTGACGATGAAACACAGAATTTGCATCCGAATTTAATACAAAAGTCACAGTGCCGACTTAAGTACAAGAGGAATGATACTCTAACTTTCTATGATTTGAAAATCTCCTGTGAGCCCAGTATTAGATTCCGATGCTTCACTTCGGGTTTACTGTATCCCTTGGACCCTCTTATTGACGATGAAACACAGAAATTGCATCCGAATTTAATACAAAAGGCACAATGCCGACTTAAGTACAAGAGGACTGAAACTCTAACTTTCTATGATTTCAACCTCTGCTGTGAGTCCAGATTTAGTTTCCGATGCTTCACTTCAGGTTTTCTGTTTCCTTTGGACCTACTTATTGACGATGAAACACAGAAATTGCATCCGAATTTAATAAAAAATGCACAATGATGACTTAAGTACAACAGGATTGAAACTCTAAATTTCTATGATTTGAACCTCCGCTGTGAGTCCAGTTTTAGTTTCCGATGCTTCACTTCAGGTTTACTGTATCCCTTGGACCTTCTTATTGACGATGAAACACAGAAATTGCATCCGAATTTAATACAAAATGCACAATG
This sequence comes from Schistocerca americana, assembly GCF_021461395.2. Lineage (NCBI taxonomy): Eukaryota > Metazoa > Arthropoda > Insecta > Orthoptera > Acrididae > Schistocerca > Schistocerca americana. Next base: position 39,696 of record NW_025726274.1, on the reverse strand, counting down.
CCAACTAACGTACAAGAGGACTGAAACTCTAACTTTCTATGATTTGAACCTCTGCTGTGAGTTCAGTTTTAGTTTCCGATGCTTAACTTCAGGTTTACTGTATCCCTTGGACCTTTTTATTGACGATGAAACACAGAAATTGCATCCGAATTTAATACAAAAGGCACAATGCCGACTTAAGTACAAGAGGACTGGAAGTCTAACTTTCTATGATTTGAACCTCTGCTGTGAGTCCAGTTTTAGTTTCCGATGCTTCACTTCAGGTTTACTGTACCCCTTGGACCTTCTTATTGACGATGAAACACAGAAATTGCATCCGAATTTAATACAAAAGGCACAATGCCGACTAAAGTACAAGAGGACTGAAACTCTAACTTTCTATGATTTGAACCTCTGCTGTGAGTCCAGTTTTAGTTTCCGATGCTTAACTTCAGGTTAACTGTATCCCTTGGACCTTCTTATTGACGATGAAACACAGAAATTGCATCCGAATTCAATAGAAAAGGCACAATGCCGACTTAGGTACTAGGGGACTGATACTCTAACTTACTATGATTTTAACCCCTCCTGTGAGTCCAGTTTTAGATTCCAATGCTTAACTTCAGGTTTAGTGTATCCCTTGGACCTTATTCTTGACGATGAAACACAAAAATTGCATCCGAATTTAATAAAAAAGGCACAATGCCGACTTATGTACAAGAGGTCTGATACTCTAATTTTCTATGATTTGAACCCCTCCTGTGAGGCCAGTTATAGATTCCGATGCTTAACTTCAACTTTACTGTATACCTTGGACCTTCTTATTGACGATGAAACACAGAAATTGCATCCAAAATTAATGCAAAAGGCACAATGCCGACTTCAGTACATGCCGACTGACACACTAACTTTCTATGATTTGAACCTCTTCTGTGAGTCCAGTTTTAGATTCTGATGCTTCACTTCAGGTTTACTGTATCCCTTGGACCCTCGTATGGACGATGAAACACAGACATTGCATCCGAATTTAATACAAAAGGCACAATGCCGACTTAAGTACAAGAGGACTGATACACTAACTTTCTATGATTTGAACCCCTCTTGTGAGTCCAGTTTTGGATTCCGATGCTTAACTTCAAGTTTACTGTATCCCTTGGACCTTCTTGTTGACGATGAAACACAGAATTTGCATCCGAATTTAATACAAAAGGCACAATGCCGACTTAAAAACAAGAGGACTGAAACTCTAACTTTCTATTATTTGAACCTCTGCTGTGAGTCCAGTTTTAGTTTCCGGTGCTTAACTTCAGGTTTACTGTATCCCTGGGACCTTCTTATTGACGATGAAACACAGAAATTGCATCCGAATTTAATATAAAAGGCACAATGCCGACTTAAGTGCAAGAGGACTGAAACTCTAACATTCTATGATTTGAACCTCTGCTGTGAGTCCAGATTTAGTTTCCGATGCTTCACTTCAGGTTTACTGTATCCCTTGTACATTATTATTGACGATGAAACACAGAAATTGCATCCGAATTTAATACAAAAGGCACAATGCCGACTGAAGTACAAGAGGACTGAAACTCTAACTTACTATGATTTGAACCTCTGCTGTGAGTCCAGTTTTAGTTTCCGATGCTTCATTTCAGGTTTACTGTTTCCCTCGGACCTTCTTATTGACGATGAAACACAGAAATTGCATCCGAATTTAATACAAAAGGCACAATGCCGACTAAAGTACTAGAGGACTGATACTGTAACTTTCTATGATTTGAAACCCTGCTGTGGGTCCAGTTTAAGTTACCGATGCTTCACTTCAGGTTTACTGTATCCCTTGGACCTTCTTATTGACGATGAAACACAGAAATTTCATCCGAATTTAATGCAAAAGGCACAATGCCGACTTAAGTACAAGAGGACTGAAACTCTAACTTTCTATGATTTGAACCTCAGCTGTGAGTCCACTTTTAGTTTCCAATGCTTCACTTCAGGTTTACTGTATCCCTTGGACCTTCTTATTGACGATGAAACACAGAAACTGCATCCGAATTAAATATTAAAGGCACAATGCCGACTTAAGTACGAGAGGACTGATACTCCAACTTTCTATGATTTGAACCTCTGCTGTGAGTCCAGTTTTAGTTTCCGATGTATCACTTCAGGTTTACTGTATCCCTTGGACCTTCTAATTGACGATGGAACACAGAAATTGCATCCGAATTAAATAAAAAAGGCACAATGCCGACTTAAGTACAAGAGGTCTGATACTCTAATTTTCTATGATTTGAACCCCTCCTGTGAGTCCAGTTATAGATACCGATGCTGAACTTCAACTTTACTGTATCCCTTGGACCTTCTCATTGACGATGAAGCATAGAAATTGCATCCGAATTTAATACAAAAGGCACAATGCCGACTTAAGTACAAGGCGACTGATACTCTAACTTTCTATGATTTGAACATCTCATGTGAGTCCAGTTTTAGATTCTCATGATTCACTTCAGGTTTACTGTATCCCTTGGACCCTCTTATTGACGATGAAACACAGAAATAGCATCCGAATTTAATACAAAAGGCACAATGCCGACTTAAGTACAAGAGGACCTATACTCTAACTTTCTATGATTTGAACCCCTCCTGTGAGTCCAGTTTTGGATTACGATGCTTAACTTCAGGTTTACTGTATCCCTTGGACCTTCTTATTGACGATGAAACACAGATATTGCATCCGAATTTAATAAAAAAGGCACAATGCCGACTTCAGTACAAGAGGACTGATACTCTAACTTTCTATGATTTGAACCCCTCCTGTGAGTCCAGTTTTAGTTTCCGATGCCATACATCAGGTTTACTGTATCCCTTGGACCTTCTAATTGACGATGAAACACAGAAATTGCATCCGAATTTAATAAAAAAGGCACAATGCCGACTTAAGTACAAGAGGACTGATACTCTAACTTTCTGTGATTTGAACCCCTCCTGTAAGTCCAGTTTTAGATTCCGATGCCATACATCAGGTTTACTGTATCCCTCGGACCTTCTTATTGACGATGAAACACAGAATTTGCATCCGAATTTAATACAAAAGTCACAGTGCCGACTTAAGTACAAGAGGACTGATACTCTAACTTTCTATGATTTGAACCTCTGCTGTGAGTCCACTTTTAGTTTCCGATGCTTCACTTCAGGTTTACTGTATCCCTTGGACCTTCTTATTGACGATGAAACACAGAAATTGCATCCGAATTTAATACAAAAGGCACAATGCCGACTTAAGTACAAGAGAACTGAAACTCTAACTTTCTATGATTTGAACCTCTGCTGTGAGTCCACTTTTAGTTTCCGATGCTTCACTTCAGGTTTACTGTATCCCTTGGACCTTCTTATTGACGATGAAACACAGAAATTGCAACCGAATTAAATACAAAAGGCACAATGCCAACTTAAGTACAAGAGGACTGAAACTCCAACTTCCTATGATTTGAACCTCTGCTGTGAGTCCAGTTATTGTTTCCGATGCATCACTGCAGGTTTACTGTATCCCTTGGACCTTCTAATTGCCGATGAAACACAGAAATAGCATCCGAATTTAATAAAATAGGCACAATGCCGACTTAAGTACAAGAGGTCTGATACTCTAATTTTCTATGATTTGAACCCCTCCTGTGAGGCCAGTTATAGATTCCGATGCTTAACTTCAACTTTACTGTATCCCTTGGACCTTCTTATTGACGATGAAACACAGAAATAGCATCCAAAATTAATACAAAAGGCACAATGCCGACTTCAGTACATGCCGACTGACACACTAACTTTCTATGATTTGAACCTCTCCTGTGAGTCCAGTTTTAGATTCTGATGCTTCACTTCAGGTTTACTGTATCCCTTGGACCCTCGTATGGACGATGAAACACAGAAATTGCATCCGAATTTAATACAAAAGGCACAATGCCGACTTAAGTACAAGAGGACTGATACTCAAACTTTCTATGATTTCAACCCCTCTTGTGAGTCCAGTTTTGGATTCCGATGCTTAACTTTAGGTTAACTGTATCCCTTGGACCTTCTTATTGACGATGAAACACAGAAATTACATCGGAATTTAATACAAGAGGCACAATGCCGACTTACGTACAAGAGGACTGATACTCTAACTTTCTATGATTTGAACCTCTGCTGTGAGTCCAGTTTTAGATTACGATGCTTAACTTCAGGTTTACTGTATCCCTTGGACCTTCCTATTGACGATGACACACAGATATTGCATCCGAATTTAATAAAAAAGGCACAATGCCGACTTAAGTACAAGAGGACTGATACTCTAACTTTCTATGATTTGAACCCCTCCTGTGAGTCCAGTTTTAGTTTCCGATGCCACACATCAGGTTTACTGAATCCCTTGGACGTTCTTATTGACGATGAAACACAGAAATTGCATCCGAATTTAATAAAAAAGGCACAATGCCGACTTAAGTACAAGAGGACTGATACTCTAACTTTCTATGATTTGAACCCCTCCTGTGAGTCCAGTTTTAGATTCCGATGCTTAACTTCAGGTTTACTGAATCCCTTGGATCTTCTTATTGACGATGAAACGCAGAAATTGCATCGGAATTTAATACAAAAGGCACAATGCCGACTTAAGTACAAGAGGACTGATACTCTAACTTTCTATGATTTGAACCCCTCCTGTGGGTCCAGTTTTAGATTCCGATGCTTAACTTCAGGTTTACTGTATCCCTTGGACCTTCTTATTGACGACTGAACACAGAAATTGCGTCCGAGGTTAATACAAATGGCACAATGCCGACTTAAGTACAAGAGGACTGAAACTCAAACTTCCTATGATTTGAACCCTTGCTGTGAGTCCAGTTTTAGTTTCAGATGCTTCACTTCAGGTTTACTGTATCCCTTGAACTTTCTTATTGACGATGAAACACAGAAATTGCATCCGAATTTAATACAAAAGGCACAATGCCGATTTAAGTACAAGAGGACTGAAACTCTAACTTTCTATGATTTGAACCTCTCCTGTGAGTCCACTTTTAGTTTCCGATGCTTCACTTCAGGTTTACTGTATCCCTTGGACCTTCTTATTGACGATGAAACACAGAAATTGCATCCGAATTAAATACAAAAGGCACAATGCCGACTTAAGTACAAGAGGACTGATACTCCAACTTTCTATGATTTGAACCTCTGCTGTGAGTCCAGTTTTAGTTTCCGATGCTTCACTTCAGGTTTACTGTATCCCTTGGACCTTCTTATTGACGATGAAACACAGAAATTGCATCCGAATTTAATAAAAAATGCACAATGACGACTTAAGTACAAGTGGACTGAAGCTCTAACTTTCTATGATTTGTACCTCTGCTGTGAGTCGAGTTTTAGTTTCCGATGCTTCACTTCAGGTTTACTGTATCCCTTGGACCTTCTTATTGACGATGAAACACAGAAATTGCATCCGAATTTAATACAAAAGGCACAATGCCAACTTACGTACTAGGGGACTGAAACTCTAGCTTTCTATGATTAGAACCGCTGCTATGAGTCCAGTTTTAGTTTCCGATGCTTAACTTCAGGTTTACTGTATCCCTTGGACCTTCTTATTGACGATGAAACACAGAAATTGCATCCGAATTTAATACAAAAGGCACAATGCCGACTTAAGTACAAGAGGACCGAAACTCTAACTTTCTATGATTTGAACCTCTGCTGTGAGTCCAGTTTTAGTTTCCGATGCTTCACTTCAGGTTTACTGTATCCCTAGGACCTTCTTATTGACGATGAAACACAGAAATTGCATCAAATTCAATACAAATGGCACAATGCCGACTAAAGAACAAGATGACTGAAACTCTAACTTTCTATGATTTGAACCTCTGCTGCGAGTCCAGTTTTAGTTTCCGATGCTTCACTTCAGGCTTACAGTATCCCTTGGACCTTCTTATTGACGATGAAACACAGAAATTGCATCCGAATTCAATAAAAAAGGCACAATGCCGACTTAAGTACAAGAGGACTGATACTCTAACTGTCTATGATTTGAACCCTTCCTGTGGGTCCAGTTTTGGATTCCGATGCTTAACTTCAGGTTTACTGTATCCCTTGGACCATCTTATTGACGATGAAACACAGAAATTGCATCCGAGTTTAATACAAATGGCACAATGCCGACTTAAGTACATGAGGACTGAAACTCTAACTTCCTATGATTTGGACCTCTGCTGTGAGTCCAGTTTTAATTTCCGATGCTTCACTTTAGGTTTACTGTATCCCTTGGACCTTCTTATTGACGATGAAACACAGAAATTGCATCCGAATTTAATACAAAAGGCACAATGCCGACTTAAGTACAAGAGGACTGATACTCTAACTTTCTATGATTTGAACCTCTGCTGTGAGTCCACTTTTCGTTTCCGATGCTTCACTTCAGGTTTACTGTATCCCTTGGACCTTCTTATTGACGATGAAACACAGAAATTGCATCCGAATTTAATACAAAAGGCACAATGCCGACTTAAGTACAAGAGGACTGAAACTCTAACGTTCTATGATTTGAACCTCTGCTGTGAGTCCACTTTTAGTTTCCGATGCTTCACTTCAGGTTTACTGTATCCCTTGGACCTTCTTATTGACAAAGAAACACAGAATTTGCATCCGAATTAAATACAAAAGGCACAATGCCGACTTAAGTACAAGAGGACTGATACTCCAACTTTCTATGATTTGAACCTCTGCTGTGAGTCCAGTTTTAGTTTCCGATGCATCACTTCAGGTTTACTGTATCCCTTGGACCTTCTTATTGACGATGAAACACAGAAATTGCATCCGAATTTAATACAAAAGTCACAATGCCGACTTACGTACATGAGGACTGAAACTCTAACTTACTATGATTTGAACCTCTGCTGTAAGTCCAGTTTTAGTTTCCGATGCTTCACTTCAGGTTTACTGTATCCCTTGGACCTTCTTATTGACGATGAAACACAGAAATTGTATCCGAATTTAATAGAAAATGCACAATGACGACTTAAGTACAAGAGGACTGAAACTCTAAATTTCTATGATTTGAACCTCTGCTGTGAGTCCAGTTTTAGTTTCCGATGCTTCACTTCAGGTTTACTGTATCCCTTGGACCTTCTTATTGACGATGAAACACAGAAATTGCATCCGAATTTAATACAAAAGGCACAATGCCAACTTACGTACAAGAGGACTGAAACTCTAACTTTCTATGATTTGAACCTCTGCTGTGAGTCCAGTTTTAGTTTCAGATGCTTAACTTCAGGTTTACTGTATCCCTTGGACCTTCTTATTGACGATGAAACATAGAAATTGCATCCGAATTTAATACAAAAGGCACAATGCCGACTTAAGTACTAGAGGACTGAAACTCTAACTTTCTATGATTTGAACCTCTGCTGTGAGTCCAGTTCTAGTTTCCGATGCTTCACTTCAGGTTTACTGTATCCCTTGGACCTTCTTATTGACGATGAAACACAGAAATTGCATCCAAATTTAATGCAAAAGGCACAATGCCGACTTAAGTACAAGAGGACTGAAACGATAACCTTCTATGATTTGAACCTCTGCTGTGAGTCCACTTTTAGTTTCCGATGCTTCACTTCAGGTTTACTGTATCCCTTGGACCTTCTTATTGACGATGAAACACAGAAATTGCATCCGAACTTAATACAAAAGGCACAATGCCGACTTAAGTACAAGAGGACTGAAACTCTAACTTTCTATGATTTGAACCTCTGCTGTGAGTCCAGTTTCAGTTTCCGGTGCTTCACTTCAGGATTACTGTATCCCTTGGACCTTCTTATTGACGATGAAACACAGAAATTGCATCCGAATTAAATACAAAAGGCACAATGCCGACTTAAGTACAAGAGGACTGATACTCCAACTTTCTATGATTTGAACCTCTGCTGTGAGTCCAGTTTTAGTTTCCGATGCATCACTTGAGGTTTACTGTATACCTTGGGCCTTCTAATTGACGATGAAACACAGAAATAGCATCAGAATTTAATAAAAAAGGCACAATGCCGACTTAAGTACAAGAGGTCTGATACTCTAATTTTCTATGATTTGAACCCCTCCTGTGAGTCCAGTTATAGATTCCGATGCTTAACTTCAACTTTACTGTATCCCTTGGACCTTCTTATTGACGATGAAACACAGAAATTGCATCCGAAATTAATACAAAAGGCACAATGCCGACTTAAGTACAAGGCTACTGATACACTAACTTTCTATGATTTGAACCTCTCCTGTGAGTCCAGTTTTAGATTCTGATGCTTCACTTCAGGTTTACTGTATCCCTTGGACCCTCTTATTGACGATGAAACACAGAAATTGCATCCGGATTTAATACAAAAGGCTCAATGCCGACAAAAGTACTAGAGAACTGATACTCTAACTTTCTATGATTTGAACCTCTGCTGTACGTCCAGTTATAGATTCCGATGCTTCACTTCAGGTTTACTGTATCCCTTGGACCTTCTTATTGACGATGAAACACAGAAATTGCATCCGAGTTTAATACAAAAGGCACAATGCCGATTTAAGTACAAGCGGACTGATACTCTAACTTTCTATGATTTGAACCCCTCCTGTGAGTCCAGTTTTAGTTTCCGATGCCATACATCAGGTTTACTGTATCCCTTGGACCTTCTTATTGACGATGAAACACAGAAACGGCATCCGAATTTAATAAAAAAGGCACAATGCCGACTTAAGTAAAAGAGGACTGATACTCTAACTTTCTATGATTTGAACCCCGCCTGTGAGTCCAGTTTTAGTTTCCGATGCTTAACTTCAGGTTTACTGTATCCCTTGCACCTTCTTATTGACGATGAAACACAGAAATTGCATCCGAATTTAATAAAAAAGGCACAATGCCGACTTAAGTACAAGAGGACTGATACTCTAACTTTCTATGATTTGAACCCCTCCTGTGAGTCCAGTTTTAGATTCCGATGCTTAACTTCAAGTTTACTGTATCCCTTGGACCTTCTTATTGACGATGAAACACAGAATTTGCATCCGAATTTAATACAAAAGGCACAATGCCGACTTAAAAACAAGAGGACTGAAACTCTAACTTTCTATGATTTGAACCTCTGCTGTGAGTCCAGTTTTAGTTTCCGATGCTTAACTTCAGGTTTGCTGTATCCCTGGGACCTTTTATTGACGATGAAACACAGAAATTCCATCCGAATTTAATATAAAAGGCACAATGCCGACTTAAGTACAAGAGGACTGAAACTCTAACTTTCTATGATTTGAACCTCTGCTGTGAGTCCAGTTTTAGTTTCCGATGCTTCACTTCAGGTTTACTGTATCCCTTGGACATTATTATTGACGATGAAACACAGATATTGCATCCGAATTTAATACAAAAGGCACAATGCCGACTAAAGTACAAGAGGACTGAAACTCTAACTTTCTATGATTTGAACCTCTGCTGTGAGTCTAGTTTTAGTTTCCGGTGCTTCACTTCAGGTTTACTGTATCCCTTGGACCTTCTTTTAGACGATGAAACACAGAAATTGCATCCGAATTTAATACAAAAGGCACAATGCCGACTAAAGTACCAGAGGACTGATACTCTAATTTTCTATGATTTGAACCCCTGCTGTGAGTCCAGTTTAAGTTACCGATGCTTCACTTCAGGTTTACTGTATCCCTTGGACCTTCTTATTGACGATGAAACACAGAAATTTCATCCGAATTTAATGCAAAAGGCACAATGCCGACTTAAGTACAAGGCGACTGATACTCTAACTTTCTATGATTTGAAACTCTCCTGTGAGTCCAGTTTTAGATTCTCATGATTCACTTCAGGTTTACTGTATCCCTTGGACCCTCTTATTGACGATGAAACACAGAAATAGCATCCGAATTTAATACAAAAGGCACAATGCCGACTTAAGTACAAGAGGACCTATACTCTAACTTTCTTTGATTTGAACCCCTCCTGTGAGTCCAGTTTTAGATTACGATGCTGAACTTCAGGTTTACTGTATCCCTTGGACCTTCTTATTGACGATGAAACACAGATATTGCATCCGAATTTAATAAAAAAGGCACAATGCCGACTTCAGTACAAGAGGACTGATACTCTAACTTTCTATGATTTGAACCCCTCCTGTGAGTCCAGTTTTAGTTTCCGATGCCATACATCAGGTTTACTGTATCCCTTGGACCTTCTTATTGACGATGAAACACAGAAATGGCATCCGAATTTAATAAAAAAGCACAATGCCGACTTAAGTAATAGAGGACTGATACACTAACTTTCTATGATTTGAACCCCTCCTGTGAGCCCAGTTTTAGTTTCCGATGCTTAACTTCAGGTTAACTGTATCCCTTGGACCTTCTTATTGTCGATGAAACACAGAAATTGCATCCGAATTTAATAAAAAAGGCACAATGCCGACTTAAGTACAAGAGGACTGATACTCTAACTTTCTATGATTTGAACCCCTCCTGTAAGTCCAGTTTTAGGTTCCGATGCTTAACTTCAGGTTTACTGTATCCCTCGGACCTTCTTATTGACGATGAAACACAGAAATTGCATCCGAATTTAATAAAAAATGCACAATGACGACTTAAGTACAAGAGGACTGATACTCCAACTTTCTATGATTTGAACCTCTGCTGTGAGTCAAGTTTTAGTTTCCGATGCATCACTAGAGGTTTACTTTATCCCTTGGACCCTCTTATTGACGGTGAAACACAGAAATTGCATCCGGATTTAATACAAAAGGCACAATGCCGACAAAAGTACTAGAGAACTGATACTCTAACTTTCTATGATTTGAACCTCTGCTGTACGTCCAGTTATAGTTTCCGATGCTTCACTTCAGGTTTACTGTATCCCTTGGAGCTTCTTATTGACGATGAAACACAGAAATTGCATCCGAGTTTAATACAAAAGGCACAATGCCGATTTAAGTACAAGCGGACTGATACTCTAACTGTCTATGATTTGAACCACTCCTGTGAGTCCAGTTTTAGTTTCCGATGCCATACATCAGGTTTACTGTATCCCTTGGACCTTCTTATTGACGATGAAACACAGAAACGGCATCCGAATTTAATAAAAAAGGCACAATACCGACTTAAGTAAAAGAGGACTGATACTCTAACTTTCTATGATTTGAACCCCGCATGTGAGTCCAGTTTTAGTTTCCGATGCTTAACTTCAGGTTTACTGTATCCCTTGGACCTTCTTATTGACGTTGAAACACAGAAATTACATCCGAATTTAATAAAAAAGGCACAATGCCGACTTAAGTACAAGAGGATTGATACTCTAACTTTCTATGATTTGAACCCCTCCTGTGAGTCCAGTTTTAGATTCCGATGCTTAACTTCAAGTTTACTGTATCCCTTGGACCTTCTTATTGACGATGAAACACAGAATTTGCATCCGAATTTAATACAAAAGGCACAATGCCGACTTAAAAACAAGAGGACTGAAACTCTAACTTTCTATGTTTTGAACCTCTGCTGTACGTCCAGTTATAGTTTCCGATGCTTAACTTCAGGTTAACTGTATCCCTTGGACCTTCTTATTGTCGATGAAACACAGAAATTGCATCCGAATTTAATAAAAAAGGCACAATACCGACTTAAGTAAAAGAGGACTGATACTCTAACTTTCTATGATTTGAACCCCTCCTGTGAATCCAGTTATACATTCCGATGCTGAACTTCAACTTTACTGTATCCCTTGGACCTTCTCATTGACGATGAAACATAGAAATTGCATCAGAATTTAATACAAAAGGCAAAATGCAGACTTAAGTACAAGGCGACTGATACTCTAAATTTCTATGATTTGATACTCTCCTGTGAGTCCAGTATTAGATTCTCATGATTCACTTCAGGTTTACTGTATCCCTTGGACCCTCTTATTGACGATGAAACACAGAAATAGCATCCGAATTTAATACAAAAGGCACAATGCCGACTTAAGTACAAGAGGACCTATACCATAACTTTCTTTGATTTGAACCCCTCCTGTGAGTCCAGTTTTAGATTACGATGCTTAACTTCAGGTTTACTGTATCCCTTGGACCTTCTTATTGACGATGAAACACAGATATTGCATCCGAATTTAATAAAAAATGCACAATGCCGACTTCAGTACAAGAGGACTGATACTCTAACTTTCTATGTTTTGAACCCCTCCTGTGACTCCAGTTTTAGTTTCCGATGCCATACATCAGGTTTACTGTATCCCTTGGACCTTCTTATTGACGATGAAACGCAGAAATGGCATCCGAATTTAATAAAAAAGGCACAATGCCGACTTAAGTACAAGAGGACTGATACTCCAACTTTCTATGATTTGAACCTCTGCTGTGAGTCCAGTTTTAGTTTCCGATGCATCACTTGAGGTTTACTGTATACCTTGGGCCTTCTAATTGACGATGAAACACAGAAATAGCATCAGAATTTAATAAAAAAGGCACAATGCCGACTTAAGTACAAGAGGTCTGATACTCTAATTTTCTATGATTTGAACCCCTCCTGTGAGTCCAGTTATAGATTCCGATGCTTAACTTCAACTTTACTGTATCCCTTGGACCTTCTTATTGACGATGAAACACAGAAATTGCATCCGAAATTAATACAAAAGGCACAATGCCGACTTAAGTACAAGGCTACTGATACACTAACTTTCTATGATTTGAACCTCTCCTGTGAGTCCAGTTTTAGATTCTGATGCTTCACTTCAGGTTTACTGTATCCCTTGGACCCTCTTATTGACGATGAAACACAGAAATTGCATCCGGATTTAATACAAAAGGCACAATGCCGACAAAAGTACTAGAGAACTGATACTCTAACTTTCTATGATTTGAACCTCTGCTGTACGTCCAGTTATAGTTTCCGATGCTTCACTTCAGGTTTACTGTATCCCTTGGACCTTCTTATTGACGATGAAACACAGAAATTGCATCCGAGTTTAATACAAAAGGCACAATGCCGATTTAAGTACAAGCGGACTGATACTCTAACTTTCTATGATTTGAACCCCTCCTGTGAGTCCAGTTTTAGTTTCCGATGCCATACATCAGGTTTACTGTATCCCTTGGACCTTCTTATTGACGATGAAACACAGAAACGGCATCCGAATTTAATAAAAAAGGCACAATGCCGACTTAAGTAAAAGAGGACTGATACTCTAACTTTCTATGATTTGAACCCCGCCTGTGAGTCCAGTTTTAGTTTCCGATGCTTAACTTCAGGTTTACTGTATCCCTTGCACCTTCTTATTGACGATGAAACACAGAAATTGCATCCGAATTTAATAAAAAAGGCACAATGCCGACTTAAGTACAAGAGGACTGATACTTTAACTTTCTATGATTTGAACCCCTCCTGTGAGTCCAGTTTTAGATTCCGATGCTTAACTTCAAGTTTACTGTATCCCTTGGACCTTCTTATTGACGATGAAACACAGAATTTGCATCCGAATTTAATACAAAAGGCACAATGCCGACTTAAAAACAAGAGGACTGAAACTCTAATTTTCTATTATTTGAACCTCTGCTGTGAGTCCAGTTTTAGTTTCCGATGCTTAACTTCAGGTTTACTGTATCCCTGGGACCTTCTTATTGACGATGGAACACAGAAATTCCATCCGAATTTAATATAAAAGGCATAATGCCGACTTAAGTACAAGAGGACTGAAACTCTAACTTTCTATGATTTGAACCTCTGCTGTGAGTCCAGTTTTAGTTTCCGATGCTTCACTTCAGGTTTACTGTATCGCTTGGACATTATTATTGACGATGAAACACAGAAATTGCATCCGAATTTAATACAAAAGGCACAATGCCGACTAAAGTACAAGAGGACTGAAACTCTAACTTTCTATGATTTGAACCTCTGCTGTGAGTCTAGTTTTAGTTTCCGGTGCTTCACTTCAGGTTTACTGTATCCCTTGGACCTTCTTTTAGACGATGAAACACAGAAATTGCATCCGAATTTAATACAAAAGGCACAATGCCGACTAAAGTACCAGAGGACTGATACTCTAATTTTCTATGATTTGAACCCCTGCTGTGAGTCCAGTTTAAGTTACCGATGCTTCACTTCAGGTTTACTGTATCCCTTGGACCTTCTTATTGACGATGAAACACAGAAATTTCATCCGAATTTAATGCAAAAGGCACAATGCCGACTTAAGTACAAGGCGACTGATACTCTAACTTTCTATGATTTGAAACTCTCCTGTGAGTCCAGTTTTAGATTCTCATGATTCACTTCAGGTTTACTGTATCCCTTGGACCCTCTTATTGACGATGAAACACAGAAATAGCATCCGAATTTAATACAAAAGGCACAATGCCGACTTAAGTACAAGAGGACCTATACTCTAACTTTCTTTGATTTGAACCCCTCCTGTGAGTCCACTTTTAGATTACGATGCTGAACTTCAGGTTTACTGTATCCCTTGGACCTTCTTATTGACGATGAAACACAGATATTGCATCCGAATTTAATAAAAAAGGCACAATGCCGACTTCAGTACAAGAGGACTGATACTCTAACTTTCTATGATTTGAACCCCTCCTGTGAGTCCAGTTTTAGTTTCCGATGCCATACATCAGGTTTACTGTATCCCTTGGACCTTCTTATTGACGATGAAACACAGAAATGGCATCCGAATTTAATAAAAAAGGCACAATGCCGACTTAAGTAATAGAGGACTGATACTCTAACTTTCTATGATTTGAACCCCTCCTGTAAGTCCAGTTTTAGATTCCGATGCTTAACTTCAGGTTTACTGTATCCCTCGGACCTTCTTATTGACGATGAAACACAGAAATTGCATCCGAATTTAATAAAAAATGCACAATGATGACTTAAGTACAAGAGGACTGATACTCCAACTTTCTATGATTTGAACCTCTGCTGTGAGTCAAGTTTTAGTTTCCGATGCATCACTAGAGGTTTACTTTATCCCTTGGACCCTCTTATTGACGGTGAAACACAGAAATTGCATCCGGATTTAATACAAAAGGCACAATGCCGACAAAAGTACTAGAGAACTGATACTCTAACTTTCTATGATTTGAACCTCTGCTGTACGTCCAGTTATAGTTTCCGATGCTTCACTTCAGGTTTACTGTATCCCTTGGAGCTTCTTATTGACGATGAAACACAGAAATTGCATCCGAGTTTAATACAAAAGGCACAATGCCGATTTAAGTGCAAGCGGACTGATACTCTAACTGTCTATGATTTGAACCACTCCTGTGAGTCCAGTTTTAGTTTCCGATGCCATACATCAGGTTTACTGTATCCCTTGGACCTTCTTATTGACGATGAAACACAGAAACGGCATCCGAATTTAATAAAAAAGGCACAATACCGACTTAAGTAAAAGAGGACTGATACTCTAACTTTCTATGATTTGAACCCCGTCTGTGAGTCCAGTTTTAGTTTCCGATGCTTAACTTTAGGTTTACTGTATCCCTTGGACCTTCTTATTGACGTTGAAACACAGAAATTGCATCCGAATTTAATAAAAAAGGCACAATGCCGACTTATGTACAAGAGGATTGATACTCTAACTTTCTATGATTTGAACCCCTCCTGTGAGTCCAGTTTTAGATTCCGATGCTTAACTTCAAGTTTACTGTATCCCTTGGACCTTCTTATTGACGATGAAACACAGAATTTGCATCCGAATTTAATACAAAAGGCACAATGCCGACTTAAAAACAAGAGGACTGAAACTCTAACTTTCTATGTTTTGAACCTCTGCTGTGAGTCCAGTTTTAGTTTCCGATGCTTAACTTCAGGTTTACTGTATCCCTGGGACCTTCTTATTGACGATGAAACATAGAAATTCCATCCGAATTTAATATAAAAGGCACAATGCCGACTTAAGTACAAGAGGACTGAAACTCTAACTTTCTATGATTTGAACCACTGCTGTGAGTCCAGTTTTAGTTTCCGATGCTTCACTTCAGGTTTACTGTATCCCTTAGACATTATTATTGACGATGAAGCACAGAAATTGCATCCGAATTTAATACAAGAGGCACAATGCCGACTAAAGTACAAGAGGACTGAAACTCTAACTTTCTGTGATTTGAACCTCAGCTGTGAGTCCAGTTTTAGTTTCCGATGCTTCACTTCAGGTTTACTGTATCCCTTGGACCTTCTTATTGACGATGAAACACAGAAACGGCATCCGAATTTAATAAAAAAGGCACAATACCGACTTAAGTAAAAGAGGACTGATACTCTAACTTTCTATGATTTGAACCCCTCCTGTGAATCCAGTTATAGATTCCGATGCTGAACTTCAACTTTACTGTATCCCTTGGACCTTCTCATTGACGATGAAACATAGAAATTGCATCCGAATTTAATACAAAAGGCAAAATGCAGACTTAAGTACAAGGCGACTGATACTCTAAATTTCTATGATTTGAAACTCTCCTGTGAGTCCAGTTTTAGATTCTCATGATTCACTTCAGGTTTACTGTATCCCTTGGACCCTCTTATTGACGATGAAACACAGAAATAGCATCCGAATTTAATACAAAAGGCACAATGCCGACTTAAGTACAAGAGGACCTATACTTTAACTTTCTTTGATTTGAACCCCTCCTGTGAGTCCAGTTTTAGATTACGATGCTTAACTTCAGGTTTACTGTATCCCTTGGACCTTCTTATTGACGATGAAACACAGATATTGCATCCGAATTTAATAAAAAATGCACAATGCCGACTTCAGTACAAGAGGACTGATACTCTAACTTTCTATGTTTTGAACCCCTCCTGTGAGTCCAGTTTTAGTTTCCGATGCCATACATCAGGTTTACTGTATCCCTTGGACCTTCTTATTGACGATGAAACACAGAAACGGCATCCGAATTTAATAAAAAAGGCACAATGCCGACTTAAGTAAAAGAGGACTGATACTCTAACTTTCTATGATTTGAACCCCGCCTGTGAGTCCAGTTTTAGTTTCCGATGCTTAACTTCAGGTTTACTGTATCCCTTGCACCTTCTTATTGACGATGAAACACAGAAATTGCATCCGAATTTAATAAAAAAGGCACAATGCCGACTTAAGTACAAGAGGACTGATACTCTAACTTTCTATGATTTGAACCCCTCCTGTGAGTCCAGTTTTAGATTCCGATGCTTAACTTCAAGTTTACTGTATCCCTTGGACCTTCTTATTGACGATGAAACACAGAATTTGCATCCGAATTTAATACAAAAGGCACAATGCCGACTTAAAAACAAGAGGACTGAAACTCTAATTTTCTATGATTTGAACCTCTGCTGTGAGTCCAGTTTTAGTTTCCGATGCTTAACTTCAGGTTTACTGTATCCCTGGGACCTTCTTATTGACGATGGAACACAGAAATTCCATCCGAATTTAATATAAAAGGCATAATGCCGACTTAAGTACAAGAGGACTGAAACTCTAACTTTCTATGATTTGAACCTCTGCTGTGAGTCCAGTTTTAGTTTCCGATGCTTCACTTCAGGTTTACTGTATCGCTTGGACATTATTATTGACGATGAAACACAGAAATTGCATCCGAATTTAATACAAAAGGCACAATGCCGACTAAAGTACAAGAGGACCTATACTCTAACTTTCTTTGATTTGAACCCCTCCTGTGAGTCCAGTTTTAGATTACGATGCTGAACTTCAGGTTTACTGTATCCCTTGGACCTTCTTATTGACGATGAAACACAGATATTGCATCCGAATTTAATAAAAAAGGCACAATGCCGACTTCAGTACAAGAGGACTGATACTCTAACTTTCTATGATTTGAACCCCTCCTGTGAGTCCAGTTTTAGTTTCCGATGCCATACATCAGGTTTACTGTATCCCTTGGACCTTCTTATTGACGATGAAACACAGAAATGGCATCCGAATTTAATAAAAAAGGCACAATGCCGACTTAAGTAATAGAGGACTGATACTCTAACTTTCTATGATTTGAACCCCTCCTGTAAGTCCAGTTTTAGATTCCGATGCTTAACTTCAGGTTTACTGTATCCCTCGGACCTTCTTATTGACGATGAAACACAGAAATTGCATCCGAATTTAATAAAAAATGCACAATGACGACTTAAGTACAAGAGGACTGATACTCCAACTTTCTATGATTTGAACCTCTGCTGTGAGTCAAGTTTTAGTTTCCGATGCATCACTAGAGGTTTACTTTATCCCTTGGACCCTCTTATTGACGGTGAAACACAGAAATTGCATCCGGATTTAATACAAAAGGCACAATGCCGACAAAAGTACTAGAGAACTGATACTCTAACTTTCTATGTTTTGAACCTCTGCTGTACGTCCAGTTATAGTTTCCGATGCTTCACTTCAGGTTTACTGTATCCCTTGGAGCTTCTTATTGACGATGAAACACAGAAATTGCATCCGAGTTTAATACAAAAGGCACAATGCCGATTTAAGTGCAAGCGGACTGATACTCTAACTGTCTATGATTTGAACCACTCCTGTGAGTCCAGTTTTAGTTTCCGATGCCATACATCAGGTTTACTGTATCCCTTGGACCTTCTTATTGACGATGAAACACAGAAACGGCATCCGAATTTAATAAAAAAGGCACAATACCGACTTAAGTAAAAGAGGACTGATACTCTAACTTTCTATGATTTGAACCCCGTCTGTGAGTCCAGTTTTAGTTTCCGATGCTTAACTTTAGGTTTACTGTATCCCTTGGACCTTCTTATTGACGTTGAAACACAGAAATTGCATCCGAATTTAATAAAAAAGGCACAATGCCGACTTAAGTACAAGAGGATTGATACTCTAACTTTCTATGATTTGAACCCCTCCTGTGAGTCCAGTTTTAGATTCCGATGCTTAACTTCAAGTTTACTGTATCCCTTGGACCTTCTTATTGACGATGAAACACAGAATTTGCATCCGAATTTAATACAAAAGGCACAATGCCGACTTAAAAACAAGAGGACTGAAACTCTAACTTTCTATGTTTTGAACCTCTGCTGTGAGTCCAGTTTTAGTTTCCGATGCTTAACTTCAGGTTTACTGTATCCCTGGGACCTTCTTATTGAAGATGAAACATAGAAATTCCATCCGAATTTAATATAAAACGCACAATGCCGACTTAAGTACAAGAGGACTGAAACTCTAACTTTCTATGATTTGAACCACTGCTGTGAGTCCAGTTTTAGTTTCCGATGCTTCACTTCAGGTTTACTGCATCCCTTGGACATTATTATTGACGATGAAGCACAGAAATTGCATCCGAATTTAATACAAGAGGCACAATGCCGACTAAAGTACAAGAGGACTGAAACTCTAACTTTCTGTGATTTGAACCTCAGCTGTGAGTCCAGTTTTAGTTTCCGATGCTTCACTTCAGGTTTACTGTATCCCTTGGACCTTCTTATTGACGATGAAACACAGAAACGGCATCCGAATTTAATAAAAAAGGCACAATACCGACTTAAGTAAAAGAGGACTGATACTCTAACTTTCTATGATTTGAACCCCTCCTGTGAATCCAGTTATAGATTCCGATGCTGAACTTCAACTTTACTGTATCCTTTGGACCTTCTCATTGACGATGAAACATAGAAATTGCATCCGAATTTAATACAAAAGGCAAAATGCAGACTTAAGTACAAGGCGACTGATACTCTAAATTTCTATGATTTGAAACTCTCCTGTGAGTCCAGTTTTAGATTCTCATGATTCACTTCAGGTTTACTGTATCCCTTGGACCCTCTTATTGACGATGAAACACAGAAATAGCATCCGAATTTAATACAAAAGGCACAATGCCGACTTAAGTACAAGAGGACCTATACTTTAACTTTCTTTGATTTGAACCCCTCCTGTGAGTCCAGTTTTAGATTACGATGCTTAACTTCAGGTTTACTGTATCCCTTGGACCTTCTTATTGACGATGAAACACAGATATTGCATCCGAATTTAATAAAAAATGCACAATGCCGACTTCAGTACAAGAGGACTGATACTCTAACTTTCTATGTTTTGAACCCCTCCTGTGACTCCAGTTTTAGTTTCCGATGCCATACATCAGGTTTACTGTATCCCTTGGACCTTCTTATTGACGATGAAACACAGAAATGGCATCCGAATTTAATAAAAAAGGCACAATGCCGACTTAAGTACAAGAGGACTGATACTCTAACTTTTTATGATTTGAACCCCTCCTGTGAGTCCAGTTTTAGTTTCCGATGCTTAACTTCAGGTTTACTGTATCCCTTGGACCTTCTTATTGACGATGAAACACAGAAATTGCATCCGAATTTACTACAAAATGCACAATGCCAACTTACGTTCAAGAGGACTGAAACTCTAAATTTCTATGATTTGAACCTCTGCTGTGAGTTCAGTTTTAGTTTCCGTTGCTTAACTTCAGGTTTATTGTATCCCTTGGACCTTCTTATTGACGATGAAACACAGAAATTGCATCCGAATTTAATACAAAAGGCACAATGCCGACTTAAGTACAAGAGGACTGGAACTCTAACTTTCTATGATTTGAACCTCTGCTGTGTGTCCAGTTTTAGTTTCCGATGCTTCACTTCAGGTTTACTGTACCCCTTGGACCTTCTTATTGACGATGAAACACAGAAATTGCATCCGAATTTAATACAAAAGGCACAATGCCGACTCAAGTACAAGAGGACTGAAACTCTAACTTTCTATGATTTGAACCTCTGCTGTGAGTCCAGTTTTAGTTTCCGATGCTTCACTTCAGGTTAACTGTATCCCTTGGACCTTCTTATTGACGATGAAACACAGAAATTGCATCCGAATTCAATAGAAAAGGCACAATGCCGACTTAAGTACAAGAGGACTGATACACTAACTTTCTATGATTTTAACCCCTCCTGTGAGTCCAGTTTTGATTCCGATGCTTAACTTCAGTTTTAGTGTATCCCTTGGACCTTCTTATTGACGATGAAACACAGAAATTGCATCCGAATTTAATACAAATGGCATAATGCCGACTTAAGTACAAGAGGACTGAAACTCTAACTTCCTATGATTTGAACCTCAGCTGTGAGTCCAGTTTTAGTTTCCGATGCTTCACTTCAGGTTTACTGTATCCCTTGAACTTTCTTATGGAAGTTAAAACACAGAAATTGCATCCGAATTTAATACAAAAGGTACAATGCCGACTAAAGTACTAGAGGACTGATACTCTAGCTTTCTATGATTTGAACCCCTGCTGTGAGTCCAGTTTTAGTTTCCGATGCTTCACTTCAGGTTTACTGTATCCCTTGGACCTTCTTATTGACGATGAAACAGAGAAATTGCATCCGAAATTAATGCAAAAGGCACAATGCCGGCTTAAGTACAAGAGGACTGAAACTCTAACTTTCTGTGATTTGAACCTCTGCTGTGAGTCCACTTTTAGTTTCCGATGCTTCACTTCAGGTTTACTGTATCCCTTGGACCTTCTTATTGACGATGAAACACAGAAATTGCATCCGAATTTAATACAAATGGCACAATGCCGACTTAAGTACAAGAGGACTGAAACTCCAACTTTCTATGAATTGAACCTCTGCTGTGAGTCCACATTTAGTTTCCGATGCTTCACTTCAGGTTTACTGTATCCCTTGGACCTTCTTATTGACGATGAAACACAGAAATTGCATCCGAAATTAATACAAAAGGCACAATGCCGACTTCAGTACATGCCGACTGACACACTAACTTTCTATGATTTGAACCTCTCCTGTGAGTCCAGTTTTAGATTCTGATGCTTCACTTCAGGTTTACTGTATCCCTTGGACCCTCTTATTGACGATGAAACACAGAAATTGCATCCGAATTTAATACAAAAGGCGCAATGCCGACTTAAGGACAAGAGGACTGATACTCTAACTTTCTATGTTTTGAACCCCTCTTGTGAGACCAGTTTTGGATTTCGATGCTTAACTTTAGGTTAACCGTATCCCTTGCACCTTCTTATTGACGATGAAACACAGAAATTGCATCGGAATTTAATACAAAAGGCACAATGCCGACTTACGTACAAGAGGACTGATACTCTAACTTTCTATGATTTGAACCCCTCCTGTGAGTCCAGTTTTAGATTACGATGCTTAACTTCAGGTTTACTGTATCCCTTGGACCTTCCTATTGACGATGAAACACAGATATTGCATCCGAATTTAATAAAAAAGGCACAATGCCGACTTAAGTACAAGAGGACTGTTACTCTAACTTTCTATGATTTGAACCCCTCCTGTGAGTCCAGTTTTAGTTTCCGATGCCACACATCAGGTTTACTGAATCCCTTGGACCTTCTTATTGACTATGAAACTCAGAAATTGCATCCGAATTTAATAAAAAAGGCACAATGCCGACTTAAGTACAAGAGGACTGATACTCTAACTTTCTATGATTTGAACCTCTCCTGTGAGTCCAGTTTTAGATTCCGATGCTTCACTTCGGGTTTACTGTATCCCTTGGACCCCCTTATTGACGATGAAACACAGAAATTGCATCCGAATTTAATACAAAAAGCACAATGCGACTGAAACTCTAACTTTCTATGATTTGAACCTCTGCTGTGAGTCCAGTTTTAGTTTTCGATGCTTCACTTCTGGTTTACTGTATCCCTTGGACCTTCTTATTGACGATGAAACACAGAAATTGCATCCGAATTTAATTTAGAAGGCACAATGCCGACTTAAGTACAAGAGGACTGATACTCTAACTTTCTATGATTTAACCCCTCCTGTGAGTCCAGTTTTAGAATACGATGCTTAACTTCAAGTTTACTGTATCCCTTGGACCTTCTAATTGACGATGAAACACAGAATTTGCATCCGAATTTAATACAAAAGGCACAATGCCGACTTAAAAACAAGAGGACTGAAACTCTAACTTTCTATGATTTGAACCTCTGCTGTGAGTCCAGTTTTAGTTTCCGATGCTTCACTTCAGGTTTACTGTATCCCTTGGACATTATTATTGACGATGAAACACGGAAATTGCATCCGAATTTAATACAAAAGGCACAATGCCGACTAAAGTACAAGAGGACTGAAACTCTAACTTACTATGATTTGAACCTCTGCTGTGAGTCAAGTTTTAGTTTCCGATGCTTCACTTCAGGTTTACTGTATCCCTTGGACCTTCTTATTGACGATGAAACACAGATATTACATCCGAATTTAATGCAAAAGGCACAATGCCGACTTAAGTACAGGAGGACTGACACTCTAACTTTCTATGATTTGAACCTCTGCTGTGAGTCCACTTTTAGTTTCCGATGCTTCACTTCAGGTTTACCGTATCCCTTGGACCTTCTTATTGTCGATGAAACACAGAAATCGCATCCGAATTTAATACAAATGGCACAATGCAGACTTAAGTACAAGAGGACTGAAACTCTAACTTTCTATGATTTGAACCTCTGCTGTGAGTCCACTTTTAGTTTCCGATGCTTCACTTCAGGTTTACTGTATCCCTTGGACCTTCTTATTGACGATGAATCACAGAAATTGCAACCGAATTAAATACAAAAGGCACAATGCCGACTTAAGTACAAGAGGACTGATACTCCAACTTTCCATGATTTGATCCTCTGCTGTGAGTCCAGTTTTAGTTTCCGATGCATCACTTCAGGTCTACTGTATCCCTTGGACCTTCTAATTGACAATGAAACACAGAAATTGCATCCGAATTGAATAAAAAAGGCACAATGCCGACTTAAGTACAGGTTGTCTGATACTCTAATTTTTTATGATTTGAACCCCTCCTGTGAGTCCAGTTATAGATTCCGATGCTTAACTTCAACTTTACTGTATCCCTTGGACCTTCTCATTGACGATGAAACATAGAAATTGCATCCGAATTTAATACAAAAGGCACAATGCCGACTTAAGTACAAGGCGACTGATACTCTAACTTTCTATGATTTGAACCTCTCCTGTGAGTCCAGTTTCAGATTCTCATGATTTACTTCAGGTTTACTGTATCCCTTGGACCCTCTTATTGACGATGAAACACAGAAATTGCATCCGAATTTAATACAAAAGGCACAATGCCGACTTAAGTACAAGAGGACCTATACTCTAACTTTCTATGATTTGAACCCCTCCTGTGAGTCCAGTTTTAGATTCCGATGCTTAACTTCAGGTTTACTGTATCCCTCGGACCTTCTTATTGACGATGAAACACAGACTTTGCATCCGAATTTAATACAAAAGTCACAATGCCGACTTAAGTACATGAGGAATGATACTCTAACTTTCTATGATTTGAAAACCTCCTGTGAGCCCAGTTATAGATTCCGATGCTTCACTTCGGGTTTACTGTATCCCTTGGACCCTCTTATTGACGATGAAACACAGAAATTGCATCCGAATTTAATACAAAAAGCACAATGCCGACTTAAGTACAAGAGGACTGAAACTCTAACTTTCTATGATTTGAACTTCTGCTGTGAGTCCAGTTTTAGTTTCCGATGCTTCACTTCAGGTTTACTGTATCCTTTGGACCTTCTTATTGACGATGAAACACAGAAATTGCATCCGAATTTAATAAAAAATGCACAATGACGACTTAAGTACAAGAGGACTGAAACTCTAAATTTCTATGATTTGAACCTCTGCTGTGAGTCCAGTTTTAGTTTCCGATGCTTCACTTCAGGTTTACTGTATCCCTTGGACCTTCTTATTGACGATGAAACACAGAAATTGCATCCGAATTTAATACAAAAGGCACAATGCCAACTTACGTACAAGAGGACTGAAACTCTAACTTTCTATGATTTGAACCTCTGCTGTGAGTTCAGTTTTAGTTTCCGATGCTTAACTTCAGGTTTACTGTATCCCTTGGACCTTCTTATTGACGACGAAACACAGAAATTGCATCCGAATTTAATACAAAAAGCACAATGCCGACTTAAGTACAAGAGGACTGGAACTCTGACTTTCTATGATTTGAACCTCTGCTGTGAGTCCAGTTTTAGTTTCCGATGCCTCACTTCAGGTTTACTGTACCCCTTGGACCTTCTTATTGACGATGAAACACAGAAATTGCATCCCAATTTAATACAAAAGGCACAATGCCGACTAAAGTACAAGAGGACTGAAACTCTAACTTTCTATGATTTGAACCTCTGCTGTGAGTCCAGTTTTAGTTTCCGATGCTTCACTTCAGGTTAACTGTATCCCTTGGACCTTCTTATTGACGATGAAACACAGAAATTGCATCCGAATTTAATATAAAAGGCACAATGCCGACTTAAGTACAAGAGGACTGACACTCTAACTTTCTATGATTTTAACCTCTGCTGTGAGTCCACTTTTGGTTTCAGATGCTTCACTTCAGGTTCACTGTATCCCTTGGACCTTCTTATTGACGATGAAACACACAAATTGCAACCGAATTAAATACAAAAGGCACAATGCCAACTTAAGTACAAGAGGACTGATACTCCAACTTTCTATGATTTGAACCTCTGCAGTGAGTCCAGTTTTAGTTTCCGATGCATCACTCCCGGTTTACTGTATCCCTTGGACCTTCTAATTGACGATGAAACACAGAAATAGCATCCGAATTTAATAAAAAAGGCACAATGCCGACTTAAGTACAAGAGGTCTGATACTCTAATTTTCTATGATTTGAACCCCTCTTGTGAGGCCAGTTATAGATTCCGATGCTTAACTTCAACTTTACTGTATCCCTTGGACCTTCTTATTGACGATGAAACACAGAAATTGCATCCGAAATTAATACAAAAGGCACAATGCCGACTTCTGTACAAGGCGACTGACGCACTAACTTTCTATGATTTGAACCTCTCCTGTGAGTCCAGTTTTAGATTCTGATGCTTCACTTCAGGTTTACTGTATCCCTTGGACCCTCTTATTGACGATGAAACACAGAAATTGCATCCGAATTTAATACAAAAGGCACAATGCCGACATAAGTACAAGAGGACTGATGCTCTAACTTTCTGTGATTTGAACCCCTCCTGTGAGTCCAGTTTTGGATTCCGATGCTTAACTTTAGGTTAACTGTATCCCTTGGACCTTCTTGTTGACGATGAAACACAGAAATTGCATCGGAATTTAATACATAAGGCACAATGCCGACTTACGTACAAGAGGACTGAAACTCTAACTTTCTATGATTTGAACCCCTCCTGTGAGTCCAGTTTTAGATTACGATGCTTAACTTCAGGTTTACTGTATCCCTTGGACCTTCTTATTGACGATGAAACACAGATATTGCATCCGAATTTAATAAAAAAGGCACAATGCCGACTTAAGTACAAGAGGACTGATACTCTAACTTTCTATGATTTGAACCCCTCCTGTGAGTCCAGTTTTAGTTTCCGATGCCACACATCAGGTTTACTGAATCCCTTGGACCTTCTTATTGACGATGAAACACAGAAATTGCATACGAATTTAATAAGAAAGGCACAATGCCTACTTAAGTACAAGAGGACTAATACACTAACTTTCTATGATTTGAACCCCTCCTGTGAGTCCAGTTTTAGATTCCGATGCTTAACTTCAGGTTTACTGAATCCCTTGGACCTTCTTATTGACGATGAAACGCAGAAATTGCATCCGAATTTAATACAAAAGGCACAATGCCGACTTAAGTACAAGAGGACTGATACTCTAACTTTCTATGATTTGAACCTCTCCTGTGAGTCCAGTTTTAGATTCCGATGCTTCACTTCGGGTTTACTGTATCCCTTGGACCCCCTTATTGACGATGAAACACAGAAATTGCATCCGAATTTAATACAAAAAGCACAATGCCGACTTAAGTACAATGCGACTGAAACTCTAACTTAGAATGATTTGAACCTCTGCTGTGAGTCCAGTTTTAGTTTCCGATGCTTCACATCAGGTTTACTATATCCCTTGGACCTTCTTATAAACGATGAAACACAGAAATTGCATCCGAATTTAATACAAAAGGCACAATGCAGACTTACGTACAAGAGGACTGAAACTCTAACTTTCTATGATTTGAACCTCTGCTGTGAGTCCAGTTTAGTTTCCGATGCTCCACTTCAGGTTTACTGTATCCCTTGGACCTTCTTATTGACGATGAAACACAGAAATTTGCATCCGAATTTAATACAAAAGGCACAATGATGACTTAAGTACAAGAGGACTAAAACTCTAACTTTCAATGATTTGAACCTCTGCTGTGAGTCCAGTTTTAGTTTCCGATGCTTCACTTCAGGTTTACTGTATCCCTTGGACCTTCTTATTGACGATGAAACACAGAAATTGCATCCGAATTTAATTTAGAAGGCACAATGCCGACCTAAGTACAAGAGGACTGATACTCCAACTTTCTATGATTTAACCCCTCCTGTGAGTCCAGTTTTAGATTACGATGCTTAACTTCTGGTTTACTGTATCCCTTGGACCTTCTTATTGACGATGAAACACAGAAATTGCATCCGAATTTAATACAAATGGCACAATGCCGACTTAAGTACAAGAGGACTGAAACTCTATCTTTCTATGATTTGAATCTCGGCTATGAGTCCAGTTTTAGTTTCCGATGCTTCACTTCAGGTTTACCGTATCCCATGGACTTTCTTATTGACGATGAAACACAGAAATTGCGTCCGAATTTAATACAAAAGGCACAATGCCGACTTAAGTACAAGAGGACTGATACTCTAACTTTCTATGATTTCAACCACTCCTGTGAGTCCAGTTTTCGATTCCGATGCTTAACTTCAGGTTTACTGTATCCCTTGGACCTTCTTATTGACGATGAATCACAGAAATTGCATCCGAATTTAATACAAATGGCACAATACCAACTTACGTACAAGAGGACTGAAACTCTAACATCCTATGATTTGAACCTCTGCTGTGAGTCCAGTTTTAGTTTCCGATGCTTAACTTCAGGTTTACTGTATCCCTTGGACCTTCTTATTGACGATGAAACACAGAAATTGCATCCAAATTTAATACAAAAGGCACAATGCCGACTTAAGTACTAGAGGACTGAAACTCTAACTTTCTATGATTTGAACCTCTGCTGTTAGTCCAGTTTTAGTTTCCGATGCTTCACTTCAGGTTTACTGTATCCCTTGGACCTTCTTATTGATGATGAAACACAGAAATTGCATCCGAATGTAATACAAAAGGCACAATGCCGACTAAAGTACAAGAGGACTGAAACTCTAACTTTCTATGATTTGAACCTCTGCTGTGAGTCCAGTTTTAGTTTCCGATGCTTCACTTCAGGTTTACTGTATCCCTTGGACCTTCTTATTGACGATGGAACACAGAAATTGCATCCGAATTCAATAAAAAAGGTACAATGCCGACTTAAGTACAAGAGGACTGATACTCTAACTTTCTATGATTTGAACCCCTCCTGTGAGTCCAGTTTTAGATTCCGATGCTTAACTTCAGGTTTACTGTATCCCTTGGACCTTCTTATTGACGATGAAACACAGAAATTGCATCCGAATTTAATACAAATGGCACAATGCCGACTTAAGTACAAGAGGACTGAAACTCTAACTTCCTATGATTTGAACCTCAGCTGTGAGTCCAGTTTTAGTTTCCGATGCTTCACTTCAGGTTTACTGTATCCCTTGAACTTTCTTATGGACGATGAAACACAGAAATTGCATCCGAATTTAATACAAAAGGCACAATGCCGACTAAAGTACTAGAGGACTGATACTCTAACTTTCTATGATCTGAACCTCTGCTGTGAGTCCAGTTTTTGTTTCCGATGCTTCCCTTCAGGTTTATAGTATCCCTTGGACTTTCTTATTGACGATGAAACACAGAAATTGCATCCGAATTTAATGCAAAAGGCACAATGCCGACTTAAGTACAAGAGGACTGAAACGATAACATTCTACGATTTGAACCTCTGCTGTGAGTCCACTTTTAGTTTCCGGTGCTTCACTTCAGGTTTACTGTATCCCTTGGACCTTGTTATTGACGATGAAACACAGAAATTGCATCCGAATTTAATGCAAAAGGCACAATGCCGACTTAAGTACAAGAGGACTGAAACTCTAACTATCTATGATTTGGACCTCTGTTGTGAGTTCTGTTTTAGTTTCCGATGCTTCACTTCAGGTTTACTGCATCCCTTGGACCTTCTAATTGACGATGAAACACAGAAGTTGCATCCGAAATTAATAAAAAAGGCACAATGCCGACTTAAGTACAAGAGGTCTGATACTCTAATTTTCTATGATTTGAACCCCTCCTGTGAGTCCAGTTATAGATTCCGATTCTTAACTTCAACTTTACTGTATCCCTTGGACCTTCTCATTGACGATGAAACATAGAAATTGCATCCGAATTTAATACAAAAGGCACAATGCCGACTTAAGTACAAGGCGACTGATACTCTAACTTTCTATCATTTGAACCTCTCCTGTGAGTCCAGTTTTAGATTCTGATGCTTCACTTCAGGTTTACTGTATCCCTTGGACGCTCTTATTGACGATGAAACACAGAAATTGCATCCGAATTTAATACAAAACGCACAATGCCGACTTAAGTACAAGAGGACTGATACTCTAACTTTCTATGGTTTAAACCCCTCCTGTCAGTCCAGTTTTAGATTACGATGCTTAACTTCAGATTTACTGTATCCCTTGGACCTTCTTATTGACGATGAAACACAGATATTGCATCCGAATTTAATAAAGAAGGCACAATGCCGACTTCAGTACAAGAGGACTGATACTCCAACTTTCTATGATTTGAACCCCTCCTGTGAGTCCAGTTTTAGTTTCCGATGCCATACATCAGGTTTACTGTTTCCCTTCGACCTTCTTTTTGACGATGAAACACAGAAACGGCATCCGAATTTAATAAAAAAGGCACAATGCCGACTTAAGTAAAAGAGGACTGATACTCTAACTTTCTATGATATGAACCCCTCCTGTGAGTCCAGTTTTAGTTTCCGATGCTTAACTTCAGGTTTACTGTATCCCTTGGACCTTCTTATTGACGATGAAACACAGAAATTGCATCCGAATTTAATAAAAAAGGCACAATGCCGACTTAAGTACAAGAGGACTGATACTCTAACTTTCTATGATTTGAACCCCTCCTGTGAGTCCAGTTTTAGGTTCCGATGCTTAACTTCAAGTTTACTGTATCCCTTGGACCTTCTTATTGACGATGAAACACAGAATTTGCATCCGAATTTAATACAAAAGGCACAATGCCGACTTAAAAACAAGAGGACTGAAACTCTAACTGTCTATGATTTGAATCTCTGCTGTGAGTCCAGTTTTAGTTTCCGATGCTTAACTTCAGGTTTACTGTATCCCTTGGACCTTCTTATTGACGATGAAACACAGAAATTGCATCCGAATTTAATATAAAAGGCACAATGCCGACTTAAGTACAAGAGGACTGAAACTCTAACTTTCTATGATTTGAACCTCTGCTGTGAGTCCAGTTTTAGTTTCCGATGCTTCACTTCAGGTTTACTGTATCCCTTGGACATTATTATTGACGATGAAACACAGACATTGCATCCGAAATTAATCCAAAAGGCACAATGCCGACTTAAGTACAAGGCGACTGATACTCTAACTTTCTATGATTTGAACCTCTCCTGTGAGCCCAGTTTTAGATTCTCATGATTCACTTCAGGTTTACTGTCTCCCTTGGACCCTCTTATTGACGATGAAACACAGAATTTGCATCCGAATTTAATACAAAAGGCACAATGCCGACATAAGTACAAGAGGACCTATACTCTAACTTTCTATGATTTGAACCCCTCCTGTGAGTCCAGTTTTAGATTACGATGCTTAACTTCAGGTTTAATGTATCCCTTGGACCTTCTTATTGACGATGAAACACAGATATTGTATCCGAATTTAATAAAAAAGGCACAATGCCGACTTCAGTACAAGAGGACTGATACTCTAACTTTCTATGATTTGAACCCCTCCTGTGAGTCCAGTTTTAGTTTCCGATGCCATACATCAGGTTTACTGTATCCCTTGGACCTTCTTATTGACGATGAAACACAGAAATGGCATCCGAATTTAATAAAAAAGGCACAATGCCGACTTAAGTAAAAGAGGACTGATACTCTAACTTTCTATGATTTGAACCCCTCCTGTGAGTCCAGTTTTAGTTTCCGATGCTTAACTTCAGGTTTACTGTACCCCTTGGACCTTCTTATTGACGATGAAACACAGAAATTGCATCCGAATTTTATAAAAAAGGCACAATGCCGACTTAAGTAAAAGAGGACTGATACTCTAACTTTCTATGATTTGAACCCCTCCTGTGAGTCCAGTTTTAGATTCCGATGCTTAACTTCAGGTTTACTGTATCCCTCGGACCTTCTTATTGTCGATGAAACACAGAATTTGCATCCGAATTTAATACAAAAGTCACAATGCCGACTTAAGTACAAGAGGAATGATACTCTAACTTTCTATGATTTGAAAATCTCCTGTGAGCCCAGTTTAAGATTCCGATGCTTCACTTCGGGTTTACTGTATCCCTTGGACCCTCTTATTGACGATTAAACACAGAAATTGCATGCGTATTTAATACAAAAGGCACAATGCCGACTTAAGTACAAGAGGACTGAAACTCTAACTTTCTATGATTTGAACCTCTGCTGTGAGTCCAGTTTCAGTTTCCGATGCTTCACTTCAGGTTTACTGTATCCTTTGGACCTTCTTATTGACGATGAAACACAGAAATTGCATCCGAATTTAATAAAAAATGCACAATGACGACTTAAGTACAAGAGGACTGAAACTCTAAATTTCTATGATTTGAACCTATGCTGTGAGTCCAGTTTTAGTTTCCGATGCTTCACTTCAGGTTTACTGTATCCCTTGGACCTTCTTATTGACGATGAAACACAGAAATTGCATCCGAATTTAATACAAAAGGCACAATGCCAACTTACGTACAAGAGGACTGAAACTCTAACTTTCTATGATTTGAACCTCTGCTGTGAGTTCAGTTTTAGTTTCCGATGCTTAACTTCAGATTTACAGTATCCCTTGGACCTTCTTATTGACGATGAAACACAGAAATTGCATCCGAATTTAATACAAAGGGCACAATGCCGACTTCAGTACAAGAGGACTGGAACTCTAACTTTCTATGATTTGAACCTCTGCTGTGAGTCTAGTTTTAGTTTCCGATGCTTCACTTCAGGTTTACTGTACCCCTTGGACCTTCTTATTGACGATGAAACACAGAAATTGCATCCGAATTTAATACAAAAGGCACAACGCCGACTAAAGTACAAGAGGACTGAAACTCTAACTTTCTATGATTTGAACCTCTGCTGTGAGTCCAGTTTTAGTTTCCGATGCTTCACTTCAGGTTAACTGTATCCCTTGGACCTTCTTATTGACGATGAAACACAGAAATTGCATCCGAATTCAATAGAAAAGGCACAATGCCGACTTAAGTACAAGAGGACTGATACTCTAACTTTCTATGATTTTAACCCCTCCTGTGAGTCCAGTTTTAGATTCCGATGCTTAACTTCAGGTTTAGTGTATCCCTTGGACCTTCTTATTGACGATGACATACAGAAATTGCATCCGAATTTAATACAAATGGC
Organism: Schistocerca americana; assembly: GCF_021461395.2. Lineage (NCBI taxonomy): Eukaryota > Metazoa > Arthropoda > Insecta > Orthoptera > Acrididae > Schistocerca > Schistocerca americana. Next base: position 7,064 of record NW_025726274.1, on the reverse strand, counting down.
ACAATGCCGACTTAAGTACAAGAGGACTGATACTCTAACTTCCTATGATTTGAACCTCAGCTGTGAGTCCAGTTTTAGTTTCCGATGCTTCACTTCAGGTTTACTGTATCCCTTGAACTTTCTTATGGAAGATGAAACGCAGAAATTGCATCCGAATTTGATACAAAAGGCACAATGCCGACTAAAGTACTAGAGGACTGATACTCTAACTTTCTATGATTTGAACCTCTGCTGTGAGTCCAGTTTTAGTTTCCGATGCTTCACTTCAGGTTTACTGTATCCCTTGGACCTTCTTATTGACGATGAAACACAGAAATTGCATCCGAATTTAATGCAAAAGGCACAATGCCGACTTAAGTACAAGAGGACTGAAACTCTAACTTTCTGTGATTTGAACCTCTGCTGTGAGTCCACTTTTAGTTCCCGATGCTTCACTTCAGGTTCACTGTATCCCTTGGACCTTCTTATTGACGATGAAACACAGAAATTGCATCCGAATTTAATACAAAAGGCACAATGCCGACTTAAGTACAAGAGGACTGAAACTCTAACTTTCTATGATTTGAACCTCTGCTGTGAGTCCACTTTTAGCTTATGATGCTTCACTTCAGGTTTACTGTATCCCTTGGACCTTCTTATTGACGATGAAACACAGAAATTGCAAACGAATTAAATACAAAAGGCACAATGCCAACTTAAGTACAAGAGGACTGATACTCCAAATTCCTATGATGTGAACCTCTGCTGTGAGTACAGTTTTAGTTTCCGATGCATCACTCCACGTTTACTGTATCCCTTGGACCTTCTAATTGACGATGAAACACAGAAATAGCATCCGAATTTAATAAAAAAGGCACAATGCCGACTTAAGTACAAGAGGTCTGATACTCTAATTTTCTATGATTTGATCCCCTCCTGTGAGGCCAGTTATAGATTCCGATACTTAACCTCAACTTTACTGTATCCCTTGGACCTTCTTACTGACGATGAAACACAGAAATTGCATCCGAAATTAATACAAAAGGCACAATGCCGACTTCAGTACAAGGCGACTGACACACTAACTTTCTATGGTTTGAACCTCTCCTGTGAGTCCAGTATTAGATTCTGATGCTTCACTCCAGGTTTACTGTATCCCTTGGACCTTCTTATTGACGATTAAACACAGAAATTGCATCCGAATTTAATACAAAAGGCACAATGCCGACTTAAGTACAAGAGGACTGATACTCTAATTTTCTATGATTTGAACGTCTCCTGTGAGTCCAGTTTTAGATTCCGATGCTTCACTTCGGGTTAACTGTATCCCTTGGACCCCCTTATTGACGATGAAACACAGAAATTGCATCCGAATTTAATACAAAAAGCACAATGCCGACTTAAGTACAATGCGACTGAAACTCTTACTTTCTATGATTTGAACCTCCGCTGTGAGTCCAGTTTTAGTTTCCGATGCTTCACATCAGGTTTACTGTATCCCTTGGACCTTCTTATTGACGATGAAACACAGAAATTGCAAACGAATTAAATACAAAAGGCACAATGCCAACTTAAGTACAAGAGGACTGATACTCCAAATTCCTATGATGTGAACCTCTGCTGTGAGTACAGTTTTAGTTTCCGATGCATCACTCCACGTTTACTGTATCCCTTGGACCTTCTAATTGACGATGAAACACAGAAATAGCATCCGAATTTAATAAAAAAGGCACAATGCCGACTTAAGTACAAGAGGTCTGATACTCTAATTTTCTATGATTTGATCCCCTCCTGTGAGGCCAGTTATAGATTCCGATACTTAACCTCAACTTTACTGTATCCCTTGGACCTTCTTACTGACGATGAAACACAGAAATTGCATCCGAAATTAATACAAAAGGCACAATGCCGACTTCAGTACAAGGCGACTGACACACTAACTTTCTATGATTTGAACCTCTCCTGTGAGTCCAGTATTAGATTCTGATGCTTCACTCCAGGTTTACTGTATCCCTTGGACCTTCTTATTGACGATTAAACACAGAAATTGCATCCGAATTTAATACAAAAGGCACAATGCCGACTTAAGTACAAGAGGACTGATACTCTAACTTTCTATGATTTGAACCCCTCCTGTGAGTCCAGTTTTAGATTACGATGCTTAACTTCAGGTTTACTGTATCCCTTGGACCTTCCTATTGACGATGAAACACAGATATTGCATCCGAATTTAATAAAAAAGGCACAATGCCGACCTAAGTACAAGAGGACTGATACTCTAACTTTCTATGATTTAAACCCCTCCTGTGAGTCCAGTTTTAGTTTCCGATGCCACACATCAGGTTTACTGAATCCCTTGGACCTTCTTATTGACGATGAAACACAGAAATTGCATCCGAATTTAATACAAAAGGCACAATGCCGACTTAAGTACAAGAGGACTGATACTCTAACTTTCTATGATTTGAACCTCTCCTGTGAGTCCAGTTTCAGTTTCCGATGCTTCACTTCAGGTTTAATGTATCCCTTTGACCTTCTAATTGACGATGAAACACAGAAATTTGCATCCGAATTTAATACAAAAGGCTCAATGATGACTTAAGTACAAGAGGACTAAAACTCTAACTTTCAATGATTTGAACCTCTGCTGTGAGTCCAGTTTTAGTTTCCGATGCTTCACTTCAGGTTTACTGTATCCCTTGGACCTTCTTATTGACGGTGAAACATAGAAATTGCATCCGAATTTAATTTAGAAGGCACAATGCCGATTTAAGTACAAGAGGACTGATACTCTATCTTTCTATGATTTAACCCCTCCTGTGAGTCCAGTTTTAGATTACGATGCTTAACTTCAAGTTTACTGTATCCCTTGGACCTTCTTATTGACGATGAAACACAGAATTTGCATCCGAATTTAATACAAAAGGCACAATACCGACTTAAATACAAGGGGACGGAAATTCTAAATTTCTATGATTTGAAACTCTGCTGTGACTCCAGTTTTAGTTTCCGATGCTTAACTTCAGGTTTACTGTATCCTTTGGACCTTCTTATTGACGATGAAACACAGAAATTGCATCCGAATTTAATACAAAAGGCACAATGCCGACTTAAGTACAAGAGGACTGATACTCCAACTTTCTATGATTTGAACCTCTGCTGTGAGTCCAGTTTTAGTTTCCGATGCATCACTTCAGGTCTACTGTATCCCTTGGACCTTCTAATTGACGATGAAACACAGAAATTGCATCCGAATTGAATAAAAAAGGCACAATGCCGACTTAAGTACAAGAGGTCTGATACTCTAATTTTCTATGATTTGAACCCCTCCTGTGAGTCCAGGTATAGATTCCGATGCTTAACTTCAACTTTACTGTATCCCTTGGATCTTCTCTTTGACGATGAAACATAGAAATTGCATCCGAATTTAATACAAAAGGCACAATGCCGACTTAAGTACAAGGCGACTGATACTCTAACTTTCTATGATTTGAACCTCTCCTGTGAGTCCAGTTTTAGATTCTCATGATTCACTTCAGGTTTACTGTATCCCTTGGACCCTCTTATTGACGATGAAACACAGAAATTGCATCCGAATTTAATACAAAAGGCACAATGCCGACTTAAGTACAAGAGGACCTATACTCTAACCTTCTATGATTTGAACCTCTTCTGTGAGTCCAGTTTTAGTTTCCGATGCTTCACTTCAGGTTTACTGTACCCCTTGGACCTTCTTATTGACGATGAAACACAGAAATTGCATCCGAATTTAATAAAAAAGGCACAATGCCGACTTCAGTACAAGAGGACTGATACTCTAACTTTCTATGATTTGAACCTCTGCTGTGAGTCCAGTTTTAGTTTCCGATGCTTCACTTCAGGTTTACTGTACCCCTTGGACCTTCTTATTGACGATGAAACACAGAAATTGCATCCGAATTTAATAAAAAAGGCACAATGCCGACTAAAGTACAAGAGGACTGAAACTCTAACTTTCTATGATTTGAACCTCTGCTGTGAGTCCAGTTTTAGTTTCCGATGCTTCACTTCAGGTTAACTGTATCCCTTGGACCTTCTTATTGACGATGAAACACAGAAATTGCATCCGAATTCAATAGAAAAGGCACAATGCCGACTTGAGTACAAGAGGACTGATACTCTAACTTTCTATGATTTTAACCCTTCCTGTGAGGCCAGTTATAGATTCCGATGCTTAACTTCAACTTTACTGTATCCCTTGGACCTTCTTATTGACGATGAAACACAGAAATTGCATCCGAAATTAATACAAAAAGGCCCAATGCCGACTTCAGTACAAGGCGACTGACACACTAACTTTCTATGATTTGAACCTCTCCTGTGAGTCCAGTAATAGATTCTGATGCTTCACTTCAGGTTTACTGTATCCCTTGGACCCTCTTATTGACGATGAAACACAGAAATTGCATCCGAATTTAATACAAAAGGCACAATGCCGACTTAAGTACAAGAGGACTGATACTCTAACTTTCTATGATTTGAACCTCTGCTGTGAGTCCACTTTTAGCTTCCGATGCTTCACTTCAGGTTTACTGTATCCCTTGGAGCTTCTTATTGACGATGAAACACAGAAATTGCATCCGAATTTAATACAAAAAGCACAATGCCGACTTAAGTACAATGCGACTGAAACTCTAACTTTCTATGATTTGAACCTCTGCTGTGAGCCCAGTTTTAGTTTCCGATGCTTCACATCAGGTTTACTGTATCCCTTGGACCTTTTTATTGACGATGAAACACAGAAATTGCATCGGAATTTAATACAAAATGCACAATGCCGACTGACGTACAAAAGGACTGATACTCTAACTTTCTATGATTTGAACCCCTCCTGTGAGTCCAGTTTTAGATTACGATGCTTAACTTCAGGGTTACTGTATCCCTTGGACCTTCCTATTGACGATGAAACACAGATATTGCATCCGAATTTAATAAAAAAGGCACAATACCGACTTAAGTACAAGAGGACTGATACTCTAATTTTCTATGATTTGAACCCCTCCTGTGAGTCCAGTTTCAGTTTCCGATGCCACACATCAGGTTCACTGAATCCCTTGGACCTTCTTATTGACGATGAAACACAGAAATTGCATCCGAATTTAATAAAAAAGGCACAATGCCGACTTAAGTACAAGATGACTGATACTCTAACTTTCTATGATTTGAACCCCTCCTGTGAGTCCAGTTTTAGATTCCGATGCTTCACTTCAGGTTTACTGAATCCCTTGGACCTTCTTATTGACGATGAATCGCAGAAATTGCATCCGAATTTAATACAAAAGGCACAATGCCGACTTAAGTACAAGAGGACTGATACTCTAACTTTCTATGATTTGAACCTCTCCTGTGAGTCCAGTTTTAGATTCCGATGCTTCACTTCGGGTTTACTGTATCCCTTGGACCCCCTTATTGACGATGAAACACAGAAATTGCATCCGAATTTAATACAAAAAGCATAATGCCGACTTAAGTACAATGCGACTGAAACTCTAACTTTCTATGATTTGAACCTCTGCTGTGAGTCCAGTTTTAGTTTCCGATGCTTCACTTCAGGTTTACTGTATCCCTTGGACCTTCTTATTGACGATGAAACACAGAAATTTGCATCCGAATTTAATACAAAAGGCACAAAGATGACTTAAGTACAAGTGGACTAAATCTCTAACTTTCAATGATTTGAACCTCTGCTGTGAGTCCAGTTTTAGTTTCCGATGCTTCACATCAGGTTTACTGTATCCCTTGGACCTTCTTATTGACGGTGAAACACAGAAATTGCATCCGAATTTAATTTAGAAGGCACAATGCCGACTTAAGTACAAGAGGACTGATACTCTATCTTTCTATGATTTAACCCCTCCTGTGAGTCCAGTTTTAGTTTCCGATGCTTCACTTCAGGTTAACTGTATCCCTTGGACCTTCTTATTGACGATGAAACACAGAAATTGCATCCGAATTCAATAGAAAAGGCACAATGCCGACTTAAGTACAAGAGGACTGATACTCTAACTTTCTATGATTTTAACCCCTCCTGTGAGTCCAGTTTTAGATTCCGATGCTTAACTTCAGGTTTAGTGTATCCCTTGGACCTTCTTATTGACGATGAAATACAGAAATTGCATCCGAATTTAATACAAATGGCACAATGCCGACTTAAGTACAAGAGGACTGATACTCTAACTTCCTATGATTTGAACCTCAGCTGTGAGTCCAGTTTTAGTTTCCGATGCTTCACTTCAGGTTTACTGTATCCCTTGAACTTTCTTATGGAAGATGAAACGCAGAAATTGCATCCGAATTTGATACAAAAGGCACAATGCCGACTAAAGTACTAGAGGACTGATACTCTAACTTTCTATGATTTGAACCTCTGCTGTGAGTCCAGTTTTAGTTTCCGATGCTTCACTTCAGGTTTACTGTATCCCTTGGACCTTCTTATTGACGATGAAACACAGAAATTGCATCCGAATTTAATGCAAAAGGCACAATGCCGACTTAAGTACAAGAGGACTGAAACTCTAACTTTCTGTGATTTGAACCTCTGCTGTGAGTCCACTTTTAGTTCCCGATGCTTCACTTCAGGTTCACTGTATCCCTTGGACCTTCTTATTGACGATGAAACACAGAAATTGCATCCGAATTTAATACAAAAGGCACAATGCCGACTTAAGTACAAGAGGACTGAAACTCTAACTTTCTATGATTTGAACCTCTGCTGTGAGTCCACTTTTAGCTTATGATGCTTCACTTCAGGTTTACTGTATCCCTTGGACCTTCTTATTGACGATGAAACACAGAAATTGCAAACGAATTAAATACAAAAGGCACAATGCCAACTTAAGTACAAGAGGACTGATACTCCAAATTCCTATGATGTGAACCTCTGCTGTGAGTACAGTTTTAGTTTCCGATGCATCACTCCACGTTTACTGTATCCCTTGGACCTTCTAATTGACGATGAAACACAGAAATAGCATCCGAATTTAATAAAAAAGGCACAATGCCGACTTAAGTACAAGAGGTCTGATACTCTAATTTTCTATGATTTG
>NW_025726273.1:0-98506 GCF_021461395.2 Schistocerca americana | reverse complement strand
ACCTTACGTAGACGTTAGGGGCTCACAGGCTGAGCTCACCTCGCCACACCACAGGTTAGGTTCGGTTCGGTTCGCTCGGCTCAGCGTAAAGCGCCGAGGTCAGGGTTACGTTCGTTCACCTTCGGGCGCCACACTTTCGGTTGAAAGGTCGCGACGGGACGACGTCGGCACGCACGCCGCAAACGAACAAAAACGTACAGACGACGTCGGAAACCGCCGACAGACGGGGGAGCAGCACGACCACGACCAGACACCGAGCGCGAACGAGACACACGCGAACCACCCCCACCGGCCAAAGGGCACCACACAACAACCCAGAGCACCACGTGTCGACACCAGAGCAACCCGCCGCTCACGCGACATGGCTGGCACCGAAGGGCAACCGCCCGCAACTGCGCTTTCCGCGCCGGCCCGGATGCACGTCGTGCTACAACAACACCACTACCGTACACAGCCGCTGTTCACAACATCACTATCAATGGCATGGCGCGCCCGCGGCTCGCCGCCGTCGCAGTCGCAGCCCCAACGCCAGCACTTTTGCACCACCATTCACACGCACCGCAACACAGCTCGCCGACACAGCCGAACAAAACAAACACCACACAACAACAGCAACAACAACGCCGCCGCCTCTACTTGTGCCGGCGACCCACCCCGCCGATGGCGCACCTTTCGCCAGCCGGCAATCGACACACACGCACCCACCCACCGGGGCCCAGTGCAAAAAAAAAAAAAAAAAAAAAAAAAAAAACACACAAAAAACAAAAAAACCAAACAACACAAACGACACGGGAAGCGCACACCGCCACTTCGCGCGCACGCCACCAACCAGTCGTCGTCTCAAAATAACAAACACAAACAAAATAAACTAACAACTAGGGCAACACAAAACAAAAACGCCTCGCACGAACCGAACCGCCCACAAAAAGGACAAGCACACGCACAGCCTCTGCTGACGACCACGACGCAGCGGCACGCTGCTCCTGTCCCGCGCCCCGCGCCCCGCGCCCCACTCGATTCACAACTCACGCGACACCGTCAACGACGGGCTCGCTTCCCGCAACCTACCACCTTTCCCGCCACGACGCACAGCCCCAGCCCCACCCGACGACTGCACTTTCACCACCGCCTCCCCCTTCCCCCCCAAAACACACACACACACACACACACACCCACACACACACACACACAGCCAGCCAAAAACGCACTCGCGACCCACACATGCACGTGCATCGGCACACGCCAACCAGTCAACGTCGACAACCACACGCAAGGCTCGAAACGAAAACGAAACCGGCGTCCTTCCACGTTGCCATCAAGCTACGCGACACAAGACACAAGGAACCAACACAACAGCCGGCCCCACTAATTCCCACTCTCACGCCGCAAAAAGCACACCGACACCGCCAAACACGCACGCACATTCCCCTTCGCACTGACACCACCGACCGGCTCGCTACCACACACCTCTCGGCAGCCGTTTTCACGCCAATTCGCCACACCGCCCACACAGTCGACAAGCGCCCGCCCTGTACGGCACACGCAACGACGCAGCGCAGCAAAGGGCGCCCGCAACACATACCTCTCCGCCGCCCGACGCGCCAACCGCCACGCCACACCACACCGCACCGCCAGCCACTCGCAAATTGTGCACTGCCACCAGCCACACGTCCAACACGCCGCGCCGCCTCCGGCCACCCGCCAGGGGGCGCTCACGTCCGCGACAACAGCGCGGCCCGCCGGGCCGGGCCGAACCGAACCGAGCCGCCGCTGCTCTGCACTCGGCACGGCCACACCCTGCTGCAGACCGGGCTCGTCCCTCTGTACGCGTCTGCCTGCGCATCAACACAACACGACCTTTTGTTTTTTTTTTTTCTCTCTCTACCGCCATCCCTTCTTCTCGCGTTTTACTCGTTGTTGCAGCAGCGGCGCACACCTACACATCCACAGCCCCAGCCGAGCCGGCCTCACCTCAGGGCCCGCCGCCAGCGTCTCCTCCTCGGGCACAGGTGCGGTGCTGTGGCCGCCCATCCAACCGCATTGCTGGCCGTCCAGCCACCAGGCGTTCCCACTGCCGCGAGCCACGCCGCGCACCGACCCTGCTGCAGAAAACGAAGCATAGCCAGAGACCGACCGATACACAAAGCAAGCCGTCGCCTCGCCTCTTGTCCTTCCTGCCTTCCTTCCGCCCCCGCCCTTCTCACACCACCGCCTCTCCACTTTCGCCCCCCCCTCCTTTTTTTTTTTTTTTTTTGTTTTCTTCTTTCTTTCTTTCTTTCTTTGGCCCTCTCTCCTTCCCGCCATGGCGGTTACGGCACCGCGCTGCAGCGGCAGATTTTTTTGCGCCCACACGCCTACTCCTACCACCATTAACCTTGCCCTGCCCTGCCCTGCCCTGCCCTGCCCTGCCCATCAACGTCGCAGTCGAACCGACGCTTGCCAACACACTGCCCACGTTCCTTTCTCTTTTCGGCCTACGCCCATTACGCGCCGCCGCCACAGCACCTTCCCTTCCCACAACACACCGACGTCATCACACGCACCCAAAACAGGGGCCACGACCGTGTTCCTCGCCCACTCCCATCCCGCACGGTACGCACATTCCCAACTACTACCGCGCACCCTCCCTTTCCAATCTGTGTGTCTCTGTGTCTGTGTCCTGTCCGCGCGTGACGCCTCTCAACATCCGCCGTCCCCCGTCCCGTTTTCGCCCCCATGCCGTCGTCGCGCCGCCTCCTCCCCGTCCACCGCCGCCCCTGTCCGCCCCGCACCACACCATACACCGCTGCTTGTCCCGGCCGTTGCCACCAAAGGCGCCGACCGCAAACGCGCCACGCCGCAGCCCCCGTGCGTCTCGCGCTCGCTTGCATCTCCGTGCCGACGCTGCCTCTCTTCCCGCTCGCACTCGACCTCGACAACACAGTCTTTGGCTCCGCCACTGCGTGTTCCGGTGGTACGCACGCTGCAACACGTATGTATTCATTACCAGAGCGATGGCGAGGCATGACAGCATCTCTGTCTGACCAGAGAGTTCTTTATCGCTGCTAGTCGGCGCTTGGACCGCGCCAGACGACAGTAGTGGCACGCACCGGGTCGCCAGGAACAGTTGTTATATATATATTGTAGCGCGAGTCGGGAGAGGTAGTAGTCGGTCGACAGTAGTAGCGGGTGGACGGTTGTACTGAGCGGGCGTCGGCGGCGTGCTCTGCTCGTCTCGCGACTCTGGTCACGGTTCGGGACGATGTATAGTCTATTGTGTTATAATCAAAAGGTGGTGTGACGCTGCATTGCGCAAATCTGATAACGTATGTTCATTGTACTTATTTTGTTCAACAACAAAAGCCCCACTATTACTTTTTTTCTAAAGTAACTTTTGTCTCTTAACGAAAAACATTCACTTTTTAAAGACTACTTCCTATGGCATTTCCCTCCAAGGAGTGCAATTAATTACCAGCCAGCACTCATTCATTGCACACAGCTGTGTAAGGGGTATCTACAATTGAGGAGCGGATATAAATGCAATTTTTTTGTTTTTTTTTGTTTTTTTTTTTTTTTTTTTTTTTTTTGTGTGTGTGTGTGTGTGTTGTAACCTCCCAGCAAAATTTAAAATAATGGACAATGTTATTTACGGATGCTAATGGACATTGCGCTAATTGTAACCTCGCCCACAATGAGAGGTATTGAAAATGGCAACAAAAATGTGAAATTCGCAATCTGACTCAAATATAAAGTCTTCACACAACATTTAAAAAAGTCCGTTCAGTGACAAGAAACTTCAATTAAACCGAAATATCGGTCTTTGGCCCTGTGCAAAACAATCAGAATTAAAGTCTTACCTCCGAATAAATGGATGTCACATTTCTGCTCTGGTTGTTGCGCAGCGCTTGGAGGAACTGCATTGCAAATAATAATATTCTCTTTTTTTGTGATTTTAGTGACATTTTTCTTCAAAGAAGTGGAATGAAATGTGAAGTGCAACGAACTCTTTAGTTCAATAAACAATTAAATGTTTGAAAAATGCTTTTGAAATAAAAATTATTATTGGGGAACTTGTTGGAGAATAATTACAATAAATACAATTTTTCATTATCTAATGATTATATTAATTAACAGTATACCTTATTCACCATCTTGACCAGTGTTGCCGACCGCCTACATCACACAACCGCGCTCGGCTGCTACTACTGACCGACCGCTCTGCATGACGACTATTAGCGTACTGCACGCGACGACTACTGACAGAGTACAGCCCTCAACTACACATAGCTACGGACTCGCAACGACTACTGACTGACTGAGAACCGCTCGCAACACTCGCGCAGTCCAGCGCAAACTCTCTGGTCACAGATGCTACAATGTCTCGCCATCGCTACTATGTTACATACGTGTTTCAGTGTCTTTTTCATTGGGGTAACGATCTTTGGCTCTTTTTATTCTGAATACAGGGCCAAAGGTCAACGCTGCTGCCCTTATACAATTTATCAGGTTTCATTATGTCTGTTGCAATGTTACATACGGTTCACTCTTTCATTAATATTATCGTTGGGTTTGTTTTGTAGGGACGTTAACATTCTGGCACATTTTTATTATCATCGGACTCTCTGCTATTTGTGCAGGGAGGTTATACCTGGGTCCATTTCCATTTTAATATTGATAGACTTTTTGTTTTCTCGTTGTTTTTCCTTCTTTTTTTTTTGTTTTGTTTTTCCCGCTCTCACCACCACCGCCGCATCACGCCTTCCGTTTTCTTGGTTTCTTTTCTGTTCTTCAACTGCTTCAACATCACCGCGCCCCATTTCCACACCACAGCCATCAGCCTCCAAGACGGGCGGGCGCAGTGTGCCATTTCCGGCGCACAAGCACACCCGTACGGTACTCTCCTCGCCCCCACGCCACCAACAACACAGCGACCACGCGGCTTTCAGGCATGGCACGGCACCGGCGAAATGCGCCGCCCCCGCCCCTCCGCGCATCCGTCCGTCTCGCCACGTTCACTGACAGCCGCGTCTGCGGCTACACCACGACAACCACAACACAACACCGCTCCCCTCCCTGGCAACTCACATTGTTTTTCTCCTCCTCTTTTGCACAAACCACAACGCCGAGCACAGGCGCAAGCCACCCACACCGCGCCCCTCCCCGTCCCGTCTTTGGCCGCCGCTCCTCGTTTGCCCCCTCCCATCTCCCGAAATGCCATGCCAGCAGCGTTACGCATGCCCCTCCCCTGTCCACACAACACTACCGCCTAACGAACAGCCTTCCGGGCCACATGCAGGGCACGCCCACCTCCAAACACTGCCAATTCACGGACGCACGCACACACACACTCACTTTCTCGACACCTTTCTGTACGGAGGGTGCGTCATCTCGACCGTGACAGAGTGACGGCAACTATCGACGATCCATTTCCCCCCAATGGTAAAACATGTCCACTAACACCTACATACATCATTCACGTACACAGACAATAGCATACACACAATGGGAGGGCACACGAACATGGACGGCACGGCACTGTCATACACTCTTCCTCAGAACCATATCAACAAACGTTACGTACATCCGGGAAAGCGAAAGCGAAAGCAAAAGCAAAGGCAAAGCCCAATGCAGCCGTCAAAGGTAACGTTCACCACGGCAGACACTTGCAGCCGCGCCGCCGTTAAACGCATTTCAGTGCGGCTCCAATACGCCTCCGACACGGGAACGTTCCGTTGCTCTACGAATGCGTTTCTCCCCTTTTTCCCTTCCTCTCTCTTTTGCCCCCCCTCCTTGCACTCTTGCCTCATTCCTCACGTTCTGCCCAGACATTCGACCGATCAAAGTCAACCTTTCGTTACCGTTCTCAGCGCGACGGTGTACAACAGTATGACGGGTGTGCCCAAGACTTCGGTTCAGTTGCGTGACGCCCGTCTATCGCGCCGATCGACAGTTACTCAGGGGGCGACGGATCGGACCACGTCACCGACACACAAAACACTTTCAAACAAACAAATACGCACCGGATGGACACAGACAAACACGTGTACAGACATTCGCCAAACAAACGACCGCCGCCGCCGCCGCCGCCGCCGCCGTCGTCGTCTAGCGTCGCGCTTACTGTACTGCACTGGACACGCGTGCATCTTGAATGACGACATCGGTGTGCGTGCGTCGTACGCAATCAGTCAGACACGGCTATCAAACATCAGAGTCGAATGGTACATCATCGTGCGTGTTCGCCGTACACGTACAGTACAATACAACAACAATGCGTCTTAATGGCACGTTCATTTCAACGTCACTCACACACCTCCACGCTGCAGTTACGTCGCACCATTGTCAAACTCGGCGTACAGCAAAGGGAATAGTGGGCGGCAAAAAAAAAAAAAAACAACCAAACAAAAACATTTCACATTTCACCCTCGCCATGTATGATGTGCAAAAAAACAAACCCGCAAACGGCCGTCGTTACGGTGACACAAAAGTCGCCGATCGCACAGTCCCCCCTCGCAGACGGGTAACACACACACACACACCAACAACACCAATGGGTCAAAAACCACGCCAACGAGGCGTGCCACCATTCCACGCCACGGCGACCAACCTCGTGGCCGTACCCCGCGCAACACGCTTTGACGCGCCCCCCCACCCACAATCAAAATGCACACATACATCACAGCCGTCCACACAAACAACAACAACAATTCCGCCCTTCCCGCAAAAGGCAAGTTGGTGGCCCTGAAAAGGGCCGTTTTGCCGCTCTCGCAACGGAGGAGCCTTCTCCATCCTTCCTTCCATTCCAGAGCCACCTCCTTACTTGGAGCTCGTGTACTTGGTCACCGCCTTCGTGCCCTCGCTCACGGCGTGCTTGGCCAGCTCGCCAGGCAGCAACAGCCGCACAGCGGTCTGGATCTCGCGGGACGTGATGGTCGAGCGCTTGTTGTAGTGCGCCAGCCGAGAAGCCTCGGCCGCAATGCGCTCGAAAATGTCGTTCACGAAGCTGTTCATGATGCTCATCGCCTTCGACGAGATGCCCGTGTCAGGGTGCACCTGCTTCAGCACCTTGTAGATGTAGATGGCATAGCTCTCCTTCCTCTTGCGCTTCTTCTTCTTGTCGCCCTTCGAAATGTTCTTCTGCGCCTTGCCAGCCTTCTTGGCGGCCTTCCCGCTAGTCTTGGGCGGCATCTCGAACCAACGTACGGCAGCAGCAACACCAGTACCAAGCGCTCCGCTCTAGTCAGCGTCTCCCCACACAGTGGCACCCGCCGCCAGCCGCCGCCGCACCTTTACCAGCTCGCCCTGTTGCGGCCGCCGACCAATGGGGCGCGCGCGCAACCGGCCGCCGCACCCGAGCCCATAAAGCACCCCCACCCCGGCTGCGCCGGCACGCACTCCGCTGCTCGACTCGCTGCCGCTCGCACCGGTCGTTTTCGTTTCCGTTTCGTGTGCACCGTCGCTAGCCCATCGCCATGTCCGGACGCGGAAAGGGAGGCAAAGTCAAGGGCAAGTCAAAGTCCCGCTCAAGCAGGGCTGGGCTCCAGTTCCCGGTCGGCAGAATCCACCGCCTCCTGCGCAAGGGAAACTACGCAGAGCGCGTCGGCGCCGGGGCGCCCGTCTACCTCGCCGCCGTCATGGAGTACCTCGCGGCTGAGGTGCTCGAGCTGGCCGGAAACGCGGCCCGCGACAACAAGAAGACGCGCATCATCCCGCGCCACCTGCAGCTTGCCATCCGCAACGACGAGGAGCTCAACAAGCTCCTGTCGGGCGTCACCATCGCACAGGGTGGTGTCCTGCCCAACATCCAGGCCGTCCTGCTGCCAAAGAAGACCGAGAAGAAGGCCTAAAGGAGGCCAGGCAATCGCAGCCGCCGCGTGCTCCCCTGCACGCAACGCGCTTTGCCGGCTCGGCCCACAACAATCGGCCCTTTTCAGGGCCACCACACAAACCTACGTCCAAAGCAAAATTTCAGTCGTCCTCGCCGCACCTTGTTTTGTTTTTTAACTTTGCACTTTCACAGCACAGCCGCCGCCGGCGCACGTCCGCCATCTTGTCGTCCACACAGCCCGTGTGGCCCAACACACACACACACACACATTTTGCACGGTCGCAGTCGCCTTCCAAACGACAACGGCAGCAATAATGACCATTGTTAAAGGGAGGCGTGTCGACACACCGCCCTCCACTCCCGCGCGCAACGGCCGTCGACACGAACGAAACAGCTGATCCGGCCGCCTTGCCTCGGAAACCCCAACGCCGCCGCAAACACACAGAGCCAAACCACGCAAGCAAATAATCACCGCCTCTCGCACAACAACACACAGCCCGCCATCTCCGTCGCGATCGATACAAAGACACACAAACGAAGCAGCTCCACACACAGCCAGCCACATGACACGTTTCCTTTCCTTCTCCCCTCCCAGTCACATCACGTCGCTCACAAACGGAAAGAAAGAAAGAGAGAGAGAAACAAACAAACAACACAGCGCACACACGCAGCAACAACACAGACTCTTTCGCACTTTTCAACTTCCGAACAGTGTGGTGGCCCTGAAAAGGGCCGTTTTCTAGTCTCTCCCACCCACAAGCACGGCCGCGGGAAGGCCAGCGCCCGCTGCGACGCAGCCTAACCGCCGAAACCGTACAGGGTGCGCCCCTGCCTCTTCAGGGCGTACACCACGTCCATGGCCGTCACAGTCTTGCGCTTGGCGTGCTCAGTGTACGTCACCGCGTCGCGGATCACGTTCTCCAGGAACACCTTCAGCACCCCGCGGGTCTCCTCGTAGATCAGACCAGAGATGCGCTTCACGCCGCCCCTGCGAGCCAGGCGGCGGATGGCGGGCTTCGTGATGCCCTGGATGTTGTCGCGCAACACCTTGCGGTGCCGCTTGGCGCCACCCTTGCCGAGCCCCTTTCCTCCCTTGCCGCGGCCTGTCATCCTTCCTTCCTCGGGCAAAGCAAAACGTGCACAAACAGCAGCTGCAGCGGCTGGAGAGTCGGCTACGGTCTGCGCCCAGCGCGCCCGCCGCCCCCCTATATAGACTCTGGCCCGCCCTCCCCCCACCACGCGCAACCGAGGGCATATAAGCGCAGCACGGAGGCGCGCGGGCCCGTTGTCAAGGCAGCACCGGACGCCGCGCCGCACCTAACCTCCACGCACGCCGCTCCGCTACCGCTACCGCCATGGCCCGCACAAAGCAAACGGCCCGCAAGTCCACCGGCGGAAAGGCGCCGCGCAAACAGCTCGCCACCAAGGCGGCGAGGAAGAGCGCGCCCGCCACCGGAGGCGTCAAGAAGCCCCACCGCTACAGGCCGGGCACCGTCGCCCTGCGAGAAATCAGGCGCTACCAGAAGAGCACAGAGCTGCTCATCCGCAAGCTGCCATTCCAGCGCCTAGTGCGCGAGATCGCCCAGGACTTCAAGACCGACCTGCGCTTCCAGAGCTCCGCAGTCATGGCCCTGCAGGAGGCCAGCGAGGCCTACCTCGTCGGCCTCTTCGAAGACACCAACCTGTGCGCAATCCACGCCAAGCGCGTCACCATCATGCCCAAGGACATCCAGCTCGCGCGCCGCATCCGCGGCGAGCGCGCCTAAACCGCGCCGCGGCACCGCACCGCACAAACAAAAACGGCCCTTTTCAGGGCCACTAACATCTCTCCGTCGCGAGCAACCTTTGTCGGTCGCCTGCCTCTCGCCCCGCAACCCAAAAACAAAAACCACCACTTCCCGTCCGTCCGCCACACCCGCTCACTCTGCCTGCCTGCTAGCAGCGCGCAACGATCACACATCATCCCTCCCCGGCGCACAATACCCAACGGCCGACGTCACACCGCACGGGTGGCTGGCCGGCCGCCGCTTTCGTTTCGAAAACAAAAACAAAAACACCCGCACTCCACTCCGACGGCCAACGGCCAGGCAGGCGCGCTCGCTCGCTCTACACGCCACCGAAATCCCCCGCCGACTCCTTCCCACATCTCAACGTGCCCCCCGTTGCAAAACATAACACACACAAAGGAACAAAACAAAGACCAGACACGACTCGACAAGACGACAGACATCCGAGAAGAACGAACGCAGGCAAGCCAACCAACGTATTCAAACAAAACAACAACGTGACAGAAAACCAACCGTCGGCCGCCGCCACAAACACGGCGACAATCAACCACGACAACAACAACAACACCGCTTACCGCTACCGCCGCCCACACCCGCCACCGACCCCCGCAATCCAACCACCGCGGCACGCAAACAGCATCCCCACGGGCATACAGACAGACCCCCACACCAAACGCAACACGACAATCAAAACCTTCCCCGACGTGCTTTGATGGCCCTGAGAAGGGCCGTTTTGGGCCGCGCGTCTCTTGCGCGCCACTAGACGACGACGGGGGGTGGGGACGACGGAGCCAAGCGCCAAACCCTTCCTTTCCCATCTCTTTCTCCTCTACTCTACTTCTTCTTCTTGGGCGAAGCCTTCGCCTTAGACGGCGTCGTCGCCTTCTTCGGGCGCGGCGCCTTCGGCTTCTTCGTCGGAACCTTGGCGGCCTTCTTCGCCTTCGACGGCGACTTGGCCTTGGCCGGCTTGGCCGCAGCCGCCTTCTTCGCACCCGCGGGAGCGGCCGACGCCGCAGACGCCTTCTTGGCGGCGCCCGCCTTCCGACCGGTCGCCGCCTTCACGCCACCAGCCTTCTTTGCGCCGGCCGCACGGGCGCCCTTCTTCTCCTTGCTGGCCGGAGCGGCGCGCTTCTTCTTGGCACCGCCAGCACGAGCCTTGCCGCCCTCGGCCGCCCCCCCGCCGCCGCCGGCGCCGGCAAGCTTGAACGAGCCGGACGCGCCCTTCCCCTTCGTCTGCACCAGCTCGCCCGCCACGACGGCCGACTTGAGGTACTTCTTGATAAACGGCGCCAGCTTCTCCGCGTCCAGCTTGTAGTGCGCGGCTATGTACTTCTTGATCGCCTGCAGCGACGACCCGCCGCGCTCCTTCAGACTCTTGATGGCGGCCGTCACCATCTCAGAGGTGCGCGGGTGCGCAGGCTTGGCGCGCGGCTTCTTCGCAGACGACGCAGACTTGGCCTTCTTCGTAGTGCCGGTGGCGGCGGGTGCCGCAGCAGTCTCGTTCGTAGCCGCCTGATCTGCCATTTCGACGACGCGCGTAACACACAGCGAGAGCGAGCGGGACGGCAGGCACGCAAGCACAGCACAGCAGCAGAGCAGAGAATCACAAGGCCCAGCCAGTGTCGCGGGCGGGCGCGGACGGCCGAGAGAGCGGCCGCCACTCTGCGCGCCGCCGCGCCGCGCCTCCCGCGCTTGCTACCGCCCAACGTCCGACAGCCTGTGCGGAGCAGCCCCAAACCTGCGCCACAACCGCCCGCGCCTTTCAAACCACCGAGGATGGGGCTACACACAGCCACACCACAGTCGCCAACCAGTCGCCACGGCAGCGCCGCAAACCACGGCCAAACTGCAGCTACCGCGCGCTACAGCCTGGGTCGGCCCGCCGAGAATCGCCGCCCCCGCCCAAATGCCGCCCCCACAGCCCCAGCCGACGACCCGCCACAATGGCCAAACCTTCGGCAAAACTCCCACACCGTCGCCGCGGCAGCCCGGCCAGCGCGGCCGGCGCCACAGCCACACAAGCCGAGGCGTGCGGCGATGACGGCCGTGCAAACGCGCCTCCGCCGCCCCATCGCCTTCCGTCGCCCTCCCGCCGTTTCCCGATCGGCCCGCAGCCGTCGGGCCACATCGCGCGCCGTCCTCCTCCTCTCGCCGGCCAACATTCACAGCCGTTTCTCACCAATTGCCCGCCGCAAACGGACGCCGCCTGCGCAACAGGCGCCGCCGCCCCTCGCCGCTTCCGACCCAACCCCTCGACCGAGGCAAACCGCAATCCGAATCTACAGACCAACCCAATCTGCCGTCAAGCACACACGACAGCCGACCTTACACGTTACGCGTTACACATTACGTTTACACGTCTACGTTAGGTTAGGTTAGGTGGACGTGGGTTAGGTTAAGGGGACTTGGGTTAGGTTAAGCGTCAAACTTAGGTTAAGCATTCAAACACGTCAGGCGTCAGAGGTTAGGTTAGGTTAGGTTACACGTTAGGTTAAGGGGTCAGTGCTAGGTTAAGAAGCGTCAAACGTAGGTTAAAAAAGCGTTCAAACGTGAGGCGTGAGCCGGACAGCTTACCTTACGTAGACGTTAGGGGCTCACAGGCTGAGCTCACCTCGCCACACCACAGGTTAGGTTCGGTTCGGTTCGCTCGGCTCAGCGTAAAGCGCCGAGGTCAGGGTTACGTTCGTTCACCTTCGGGCGCCACACTTTCGGTTGAAAGGTCGCGACGGGACGACGTCGGCACGCACGCCGCAAACGAACAAAAACGTACAGACGACGTCGGAAACCGCCGACAGACGGGGGAGCAGCACGACCACGACCAGACACCGAGCGCGAACGAGACACACGCGAACCACCCCCACCGGCCAAAGGGCACCACACAACAACCCAGAGCACCACGTGTCGACACCAGAGCAACCCGCCGCTCACGCGACATGGCTGGCACCGAAGGGCAACCGCCCGCAACTGCGCTTTCCGCGCCGGCCCGGATGCACGTCGTGCTACAACAACACCACTACCGTACACAGCCGCTGTTCACAACATCACTATCAATGGCGCGCCCGCGGCTCGCCGCCGTCGCAGTCGCAGCCCCAACGCCAGCACTTTTGCACCACCATTCACACGCACCGCAACACAGCTCGCCGACACAGCCGAACAAAACAAACACCACACAACAACAGCAACAACAACGCCGCCGCCTCTACTTGTGCCGGCGACCCACCCCGCCGATGGCGCACCTTTCGCCAGCCGGCAATCGACACACACGCACCCACCCACCGGGGCCCAGTGCAAAAAAAAAAAAAAAAAAAAAAAAAAAAAAAAAAAACACACAAAAACAAAAAAACCAAACAACACAAACGACACGGGAAGCGCACACCGCCACTTCGCGCGCACGCCACCAACCAGTCGTCGTCTCAAAATAACAAACACAAACAAAATAAACTAACAACTAGGGCAACACAAAACAAAAACGCCTCGCACGAACCGAACCGCCCACAAAAAGGACAAGCACACGCACAGCCTCTGCTGACGACCACGACGCAGCGGCACGCTGCTCCTGTCCCGCGCCCCGCGCCCCGCGCCCCACTCGATTCACAACTCACGCGACACCGTCAACGACGGGCTCGCTTCCCGCAACCTACCACCTTTCCGCCACGACGCACAGCCCCAGCCCCACCCGACGACTGCACTTTCACCACCGCCTCCCCCTTCCCCCCCAAAACACACACACACACACACACACACACACACACACACACAGCCAGCCAAAAACGCACTCGCGACCCACACATGCACGTGCATCGGCACACGCCAACCAGTCAACGTCGACAACCACACGCAAGGCTCGAAACGAAAACGAAACCGGCGTCCTTCCACGTTGCCATCAAGCTACGCGACACAAGACACAAGGAACCAACACAACAGCCGGCCCCACTAATTCCCACTCTCACGCCGCAAAAAGCACACCGACACCGCCAAACACGCACGCACATTCCCCTTCGCACTGACACCACCGACCGGCTCGCTACCACACACCTCTCGGCAGCCGTTTTCACGCCAATTCGCCACACCGCCCACACAGTCGACAAGCGCCCGCCCTGTACGGCACACGCAACGACGCAGCGCAGCAAAGGGCGCCCGCAACACATACCTCTCCGCCGCCCGACGCGCCAACCGCCACGCCACACCACACCGCACCGCCAGCCACTCGCAAATTGTGCACTGCCACCAGCCACACGTCCAACACGCCGCGCCGCCTCCGGCCACCCGCCAGGGGGCGCTCACGTCCGCGACAACAGCGCGGCCCGCCGGGCCGGGCCGAACCGAACCGAGCCGCCGCTGCTCTGCACTCGGCACGGCCACACCCTGCTGCAGACCGGGCTCGTCCCTCTGTACGCGTCTGCCTGCGCATCAACACAACACGACCTTTTGTTTTTTTTTTTTCTCTCTCTACCGCCATCCCTTCTTCTCGCGTTTTACTCGTTGTTGCAGCAGCGGCGCACACCTACACATCCACAGCCCCAGCCGAGCCGGCCTCACCTCAGGGCCCGCCGCCAGCGTCTCCTCCTCGGGCACAGGTGCGGTGCTGTGGCCGCCCATCCAACCGCATTGCTGGCCGTCCAGCCACCAGGCGTTCCCACTGCCGCGAGCCACGCCGCGCACCGACCCTGCTGCAGAAAACGAAGCATAGCCAGAGACCGACCGATACACAAAGCAAGCCGTCGCCTCGCCTCTTGTCCTTCCTGCCTTCCTTCCGCCCCCGCCCTTCTCACACCACCGCCTCTCCACTTTCGCCCCCCCCTCCTTTTTTTTTTTTTTTTTTTGTTTTCTTCTTTCTTTCTTTCTTTCTTTGGCCCTCTCTCCTTCCCGCCATGGCGGTTACGGCACCGCGCTGCAGCGGCAGATTTTTTTGCGCCCACACGCCTACTCCTACCACCATTAACCTTGCCCTGCCCTGCCCTGCCCTGCCCTGCCCTGCCCATCAACGTCGCAGTCGAACCGACGCTTGCCAACACACTGCCCACGTTCCTTTCTCTTTTCGGCCTACGCCCATTACGCGCCGCCGCCACAGCACCTTCCCTTCCCACAACACACCGACGTCATCACACGCACCCAAAACAGGGGCCACGACCGTGTTCCTCGCCCACTCCCATCCCGCACGGTACGCACATTCCCAACTACTACCGCGCACCCTCCCTTTCCAATCTGTGTGTCTCTGTGTCTGTGTCCTGTCCGCGCGTGACGCCTCTCAACATCCGCCGTCCCCCGTCCCGTTTTCGCCCCCATGCCGTCGTCGCGCCGCCTCCTCCCCGTCCACCGCCGCCCCTGTCCGCCCCGCACCACACCATACACCGCTGCTTGTCCCGGCCGTTGCCACCAAAGGCGCCGACCGCAAACGCGCCACGCCGCAGCCCCCGTGCGTCTCGCGCTCGCTTGCATCTCCGTGCCGACGCTGCCTCTCTTCCCGCTCGCACTCGACCTCGACAACACAGTCTTTGGCTCCGCCACTGCGTGTTCCGGTGGTACGCACGCTGCAACACGTATGTATTCATTACCAGAGCGATGGCGAGGCATGACAGCATCTCTGTCTGACCAGAGAGTTCTTTATCGCTGCTAGTCGGCGCTTGGACCGCGCCAGACGACAGTAGTGGCACGCACCGGGTCGCCAGGAACAGTTGTTATATATATATTGTAGCGCGAGTCGGGAGAGGTAGTAGTCGGTCGACAGTAGTAGCGGGTGGACGGTTGTACTGAGCGGGCGTCGGCGGCGTGCTCTGCTCGTCTCGCGACTCTGGTCACGGTTCGGGACGATGTATAGTCTATTGTGTTATAATCAAAAGGTGGTGTGACGCTGCATTGCGCAAATCTGATAACGTATGTTCATTGTACTTATTTTGTTCAACAACAAAAGCCCCACTATTACTTTTTTTCTAAAGTAACTTTTGTCTCTTAACGAAAAACATTCACTTTTTAAAGACTACTTCCTATGGCATTTCCCTCCAAGGAGTGCAATTAATTACCAGCCAGCACT
The DNA here is from genome assembly GCF_021461395.2 of Schistocerca americana. Taxonomy (NCBI): domain Eukaryota; kingdom Metazoa; phylum Arthropoda; class Insecta; order Orthoptera; family Acrididae; genus Schistocerca; species Schistocerca americana. Next base: position 82,884 of record NW_025726273.1, on the reverse strand, counting down.
CATTCATTGCACACAGCTGTGTAAGGGGTATCTACAATTGAGGAGCGGATATAAATGCAATTTTTTTGTTTTTTTTTTTTTTTTTTTTTTTTTTTTTTTTTTTTTGTGTGTGTGTGTGTGTGTTGTAACCTCCCAGCAAAATTTAAAATAATGGACAATGTTATTTACGGATGCTAATGGACATTGCGCTAATTGTAACCTCGCCCACAATGAGAGGTATTGAAAATGGCAACAAAAATGTGAAATTCGCAATCTGACTCAAATATAAAGTCTTCACACAACATTTAAAAAAGTCCGTTCAGTGACAAGAAACTTCAATTAAACCGAAATATCGGTCTTTGGCCCTGTGCAAAACAATCAGAATTAAAGTCTTACCTCCGAATAAATGGATGTCACATTTCTGCTCTGGTTGTTGCGCAGCGCTTGGAGGAACTGCATTGCAAATAATAATATTCTCTTTTTTTGTGATTTTAGTGACATTTTTCTTCAAAGAAGTGGAATGAAATGTGAAGTGCAACGAACTCTTTAGTTCAATAAACAATTAAATGTTTGAAAAATGCTTTTGAAATAAAAATTATTATTGGGGAACTTGTTGGAGAATAATTACAATAAATACAATTTTTCATTATCTAATGATTATATTAATTAACAGTATACCTTATTCACCATCTTGACCAGTGTTGCCGACCGCCTACATCACACAACCGCGCTCGGCTGCTACTACTGACCGACCGCTCTGCATGACGACTATTAGCGTACTGCACGCGACGACTACTGACAGAGTACAGCCCTCAACTACACATAGCTACGGACTCGCAACGACTACTGACTGACTGAGAACCGCTCGCAACACTCGCGCAGTCCAGCGCAAACTCTCTGGTCACAGATGCTACAATGTCTCGCCATCGCTACTATGTTACATACGTGTTTCAGTGTCTTTTTCATTGGGGTAACGATCTTTGGCTCTTTTTATTCTGAATACAGGGCCAAAGGTCAACGCTGCTGCCCTTATACAATTTATCAGGTTTCATTATGTCTGTTGCAATGTTACATACGGTTCACTCTTTCATTAATATTATCGTTGGGTTTGTTTTGTAGGGACGTTAACATTCTGGCACATTTTTATTATCATCGGACTCTCTGCTATTTGTGCAGGGAGGTTATACCTGGGTCCATTTCCATTTTAATATTGATAGACTTTTTGTTTTCTCGTTGTTTTTCCTTCTTTTTTTTTTGTTTTGTTTTTCCCGCTCTCACCACCACCGCCGCATCACGCCTTCCGTTTTCTTGGTTTCTTTTCTGTTCTTCAACTGCTTCAACATCACCGCGCCCCATTTCCACACCACAGCCATCAGCCTCCAAGACGGGCGGGCGCAGTGTGCCATTTCCGGCGCACAAGCACACCCGTACGGTACTCTCCTCGCCCCCACGCCACCAACAACACAGCGACCACGCGGCTTTCAGGCATGGCACGGCACCGGCGAAATGCGCCGCCCCCGCCCCTCCGCGCATCCGTCCGTCTCGCCACGTTCACTGACAGCCGCGTCTGCGGCTACACCACGACAACCACAACACAACACCGCTCCCCTCCCTGGCAACTCACATTGTTTTTCTCCTCCTCTTTTGCACAAACCACAACGCCGAGCACAGGCGCAAGCCACCCACACCGCGCCCCTCCCCGTCCCGTCTTTGGCCGCCGCTCCTCGTTTGCCCCCTCCCATCTCCCGAAATGCCATGCCAGCAGCGTTACGCATGCCCCTCCCCTGTCCACACAACACTACCGCCTAACGAACAGCCTTCCGGGCCACATGCAGGGCACGCCCACCTCCAAACACTGCCAATTCACGGACGCACGCACACACACACTCACTTTCTCGACACCTTTCTGTACGGAGGGTGCGTCATCTCGACCGTGACAGAGTGACGGCAACTATCGACGATCCATTTCCCCCCAATGGTAAAACATGTCCACTAACACCTACATACATCATTCACGTACACAGACAATAGCATACACACAATGGGAGGGCACACGAACATGGACGGCACGGCACTGTCATACACTCTTCCTCAGAACCATATCAACAAACGTTACGTACATCCGGGAAAGCGAAAGCGAAAGCAAAAGCAAAGGCAAAGCCCAATGCAGCCGTCAAAGGTAACGTTCACCACGGCAGACACTTGCAGCCGCGCCGCCGTTAAACGCATTTCAGTGCGGCTCCAATACGCCTCCGACACGGGAACGTTCCGTTGCTCTACGAATGCGTTTCTCCCCTTTTTCCCTTCCTCTCTCTTTTGCCCCCCCTCCTTGCACTCTTGCCTCATTCCTCACGTTCTGCCCAGACATTCGACCGATCAAAGTCAACCTTTCGTTACCGTTCTCAGCGCGACGGTGTACAACAGTATGACGGGTGTGCCCAAGACTTCGGTTCAGTTGCGTGACGCCCGTCTATCGCGCCGATCGACAGTTACTCAGGGGGCGACGGATCGGACCACGTCACCGACACACAAAACACTTTCAAACAAACAAATACGCACCGGATGGACACAGACAAACACGTGTACAGACATTCGCCAAACAAACGACCGCCGCCGCCGCCGCCGCCGCCGCCGTCGTCGTCTAGCGTCGCGCTTACTGTACTGCACTGGACACGCGTGCATCTTGAATGACGACATCGGTGTGCGTGCGTCGTACGCAATCAGTCAGACACGGCTATCAAACATCAGAGTCGAATGGTACATCATCGTGCGTGTTCGCCGTACACGTACAGTACAATACAACAACAATGCGTCTTAATGGCACGTTCATTTCAACGTCACTCACACACCTCCACGCTGCAGTTACGTCGCACCATTGTCAAACTCGGCGTACAGCAAAGGGAATAGTGGGCGGCAAAAAAAAAAAAAAACAACCAAACAAAAACATTTCACATTTCACCCTCGCCATGTATGATGTGCAAAAAAACAAACCCGCAAACGGCCGTCGTTACGGTGACACAAAAGTCGCCGATCGCACAGTCCCCCCTCGCAGACGGGTAACACACACACACACACCAACAACACCAATGGGTCAAAAACCACGCCAACGAGGCGTGCCACCATTCCACGCCACGGCGACCAACCTCGTGGCCGTACCCCGCGCAACACGCTTTGACGCGCCCCCCCACCCACAATCAAAATGCACACATACATCACAGCCGTCCACACAAACAACAACAACAATTCCGCCCTTCCCGCAAAAGGCAAGTTGGTGGCCCTGAAAAGGGCCGTTTTGCCGCTCTCGCAACGGAGGAGCCTTCTCCATCCTTCCTTCCATTCCAGAGCCACCTCCTTACTTGGAGCTCGTGTACTTGGTCACCGCCTTCGTGCCCTCGCTCACGGCGTGCTTGGCCAGCTCGCCAGGCAGCAACAGCCGCACAGCGGTCTGGATCTCGCGGGACGTGATGGTCGAGCGCTTGTTGTAGTGCGCCAGCCGAGAAGCCTCGGCCGCAATGCGCTCGAAAATGTCGTTCACGAAGCTGTTCATGATGCTCATCGCCTTCGACGAGATGCCCGTGTCAGGGTGCACCTGCTTCAGCACCTTGTAGATGTAGATGGCATAGCTCTCCTTCCTCTTGCGCTTCTTCTTCTTGTCGCCCTTCGAAATGTTCTTCTGCGCCTTGCCAGCCTTCTTGGCGGCCTTCCCGCTAGTCTTGGGCGGCATCTCGAACCAACGTACGGCAGCAGCAACACCAGTACCAAGCGCTCCGCTCTAGTCAGCGTCTCCCCACACAGTGGCACCCGCCGACATGAAAAATGGCTGGGTCTATACCCATGGTGTACTTGAAGAACCAGCGTCCTTGAGACGCTCTGTCTTACGAGGTGTTCCTTTATGGTGCGGATTCAGGGTTATATATGGTACTGGCTAGGGGTCGGTTTTCCCCTGGATAGATGATGGTTGTGGAGGCGGCAGCGATGATGATGTAAGTGTATGTTTGCACATGAATTTATATGACTAACGCCTGAATTGGCGATGGATGGTGGCGATTGGTGCTCTCTGGCCAGGGTTTTCATCCCTTCCCAGAGAGTTGATGAGTTGGTGTGGTGATGCATTGGATGATTCGTAGAATTTTAATGATTTTTGTTTTATGAGGTGATAGAATGATGGCTGTCCTAACATTGCTCTGATCTCCTCATTGCTCGAGAACCATGGAGCGTCTGCAACTATACGGAAGGCTTTGTTTTGGATGATTTCCAACTGTTTAAGGTTGGTGTCTGCTGCCATACTCCACGCTTCTGAACCGTAGAGCATGGCTGGCAGGATGATCGTTTTCCAAATTTTGAGCTTGGCAGGTATTGTGAGTCCCCTGCCTTTAAGGAGAGGATATAACTGAAAGAGCCGGGCGGAGCCCTTGTTTCTGGCCTCTTTAATGTGATGCACAAATGTCAGATTCTTATCCAGTTTTAGCCCGAGGTAGGTAACTACTTCTCTCCAGGGTAGTACCTGGTTGTTGTGCGTGATGTTTACTATGGGGCGTTTTATTTTGTGGCTGAATAAGATAGTCTGGCATTTGTCTGCGTTTATCTTTATTTTCCACAGATTGCACCACTTTGTCACTTTGTCTAGGTGTCGCTGTAGGCGGTAGGCTAGATAGTTGATGTTTCTGCCACTGTGGTATAATGCAGTGTCATCTGCATATAGGGCAATGTTACCGCCCGGCTCCTTCGGCAGATCGTTGGTGTATAGTAAGTATAGGAGGGGGCCAAGCACAGATCCCTGTGGGACACCTGCTTCTATTTGTTTTAGCTCGCTGTCTGCTCGATCTACTGTAGAGTAAAATGTCCTTTCCACCAGGAACGAGTGGACTATTTTAAGCAGGTGAAGTGGGCAATTCATCTTCGACAGCTTGTATAGCAGGCCGCCATGCCAAACCCGGTCGAACGCTTTTTCAATGTCCAGGAAAATGGCAGCTGTGCTATTGCCCTGGTTCTTCTCTGTGCAGATGTGCTCCACCAGACGAATGGCTTGTTGTGTTGTGCTATGCCCAGCACGAAATCCAAATTGTTCAGGGATGAGGATATTGTTGGCAGATAGGAATTGTAGTAGGGAGTTTTGGATGAGGATTTCAAGTAATTTAGACAGGTGGTTTAGCAGGGAGATTGGTCGATAGTTTTGAGGGAATAGGTGATCTTTATTTGGTTTTGGAATTGATATTACTTTAGCAACCTTCCAGGTTGAAGGGAAATATTGTGCTGTAAGACAGTTATTTAAGATGGCAGTGAGATGGGAGATTGCAGGTTGGGGGAGGGCCTTAAGGAAGGATGGTTTGATGTTGTCAGGACCAGGGGCTTTTGCAGTGCCGATTCGCCTGATGATAGCAGCAACTACACGCTCGCTGGTCGGTTCGAAGGTCGTGTCGGACCTGGTGCGAAGTCTACGATGGAGGTGTCGTTCTACCCGCTGTTCCAGGGCGTCTGCTTCGTCCTCGTCGTCCTCTATGACATTCTCCCGGAATTGGAGCTCGAGGGTGTTTGACATGGCAGTCGCTTTGTCCTCCGGCGTGTATGCCAAGCCGTTCTGCCCGTGTAATGGTCTGTTGGCTTTGTGGGGTTGCCGCCTAGCTTTTATTATCCCCCAGAACTTTTCAGGATTTCTCTCAGCTGCCTGAAGACTTTGTTCCCACCTGGAACATCGCAGGAGTTTCAGTCTGGTTTGGATTTCATGGGCCATTTGATTCATGCGTCTCCTATCCTGGGGGTCTCGGTAGGTCTGCCATCTTTTGCGCATGCGGTTTTTATCTGAGATTAGTTGTGCTAGTTCTGGGGGCAGGTTGGATCGCCCATTGTTGTGTGTGATTTTGGTGGTGGTAGCCTTTCCACACGCCTTGATAATGTTGGTAAATCGCTCTATTGCCTGGTCAATTTCCACATGGGTTGGCATGTCTGGTGCATGGTCTGGGATGTGTAGGGCGACCAGTTGCTTGTACCTATCCCAGTCGGTGTACACCGTTGTATGTATTCTGCTGTTGGGTACGTCTTGATCTCCCTCAAATCTGAGCACCACAGGGCTGTGATCAGAGTTTAGACTGTTAACAACTTCTGTGGTGGTTGCCAGATTGATATTTTTTAACAGAAATATGTCCAGTATGTCTGGTCGACATCTTGAATTATATGGGAAGTGAGTGGGCTCGTCTGGAGAGACGACCTGCACTGCTGGGTGGTTGTCAAGGTATCTCAGTAACCGATTTCCACTGGTGTTCGTGGTGCGGCAACCCCATGCCCTGTGCTTGGCGTTCAGGTCCCCTCCTACTATTGTGTTGTGACTGCCGTTCAGAAGACCGTCCAGGTCGTGAGGAAATAGTGTCGTGCTTGGTGGGTGGTATACTGCCACCAAGTGTGTGGGGCGGTTGTTCAGAACAACTTCCACCACTGTTGCCTCTGTGTTAATGAGTCTTGGTACAGGTACCTGGCGATGGCATATGCGCCGTTTTATTAGGATACCTGTACCGCCACCTTGTCTGTTAGGACGGTCCGTCCTAATTAGTTGGTAGTTGCGGACCTGAAATGTGTCATCTGGGGTTAGATGTGTCTCACTGAGGAGAGCTACATCAATTCCATGATCATCCAAGAACATCTCAAGCTCGAACCTGTCGTGATAGATGCCATCTGCGTTCCAGATGGCGATGGTGATATGCTGCTTCTCTTCTTCATTTGCCATTGGAGAGCAGTGGTAGGATGTTGGTGGCGAGTATTGAGATTGTAGAGATGAGGTCTGGGGCTGCTGCTATTTTGGTGCATAGCTGAGTTATGCCTTCAAGGAAGGCTGGTGAAATGAGGGACTTTATAAACGCCCAAATCTTAGAGAGCAACTGGAGTGGCTGTTCCTGATCGACCTGAACGGAACGTTCCTGCGCAGTGGTCTGGCCACTGACGATGTTAATAGTGTTGTTGGTAACTGCTGGTGCAGTTGTGGCTTGGGCGGGTTCGGTGGGTATGTCTTGGGCTGGTATGGCTCTTGGTGGTTGTACACTTGTGGCCTTTGATGTTGAGGGCAGTGGTGTTGTTGCTGCCTTCTCTGTTACAGGTTGGGTTGGGGTGGGGAGGGGTATGTTTTGTGGGGGAGAGGCGACCTGTTGGGGTGGAGTTCTGTTAATAGGCAGAGTTGCCTTGAGGGGGGATCGTTGAGGCTTTGGTTTAGGGGTATTTGGGGGGGGAGGAGTGCGCCCGGTTTTCACAACCTCGGCTAAAGTCCTGTTGCCAATAGGGCTCTCTTCGTGGCGTGGTTGATGTTGTGGAGCAGATGGTTGTGTACTCCGTTGGGGTTGGGCAGGGTTTGGAGGGCTTGTGGATTCTGCTCTGGCAGAAACCACAACTTCCATGGGGGGAGCTGGAGGGGGGTTGGGGTTTCTCAGTGGAATTCTGGGAAGTGGTTCTTGCCTTCTGGGAGCTGAAGCTCGCTGGCGCTCCCACGCCTGGACGATCTTCAGTCTTTCCGGGCAGCCCCTGAAGGAGGCTGGATGGTTGCCCCTACAGTTGGCACATATGGCCGGTTCTTCCCTTTTCTTTGTGCAGGCGCCAGAAAGATGCGGTCCTGCGCATTTGACGCACCTGGGGGCGAGTTCGCATTGGTTTGCCCCGTGTCGAAATCTCTGGCATAAATAACACTGTGTGGGCCCACTAGGTTTTTGGTATAATTCTATGGTGACTTTCATATGAAGTAGTCTTTCCACTTTAAATATTTTCCTGGCCTCCGCCGTGTTCAATAGATTGACCTGGAAATTGGCCGTTTTTCTCCTTGGCGCTGATACTACGTTTCCAGAGTCATCGATTTCAGTCTGCGGTTTAGACATTTGGAATACGTCTTGCACCGGAAAGCCCTTCTCGGCGAGTGCATTCTTGACGTCCTCTGGGGTCCAGTAGGGCGTCAGTCTTTTAACGACGACCTTCAGTGTGCTCTTCGGGTCGTCATTGTACGTGAAGAATTCTAGATTGCGCTTTCTGAATTCTTGCTTGAGGTATTGAAAATCCTCCGGGTTTGTAGCCTGGTAGACGATGCTATCACCCTTGTATGAGGTACTAAGGGCACCTGTTAGTTTTCCTTGAATCTGCCCTATCAAGGTAGTGTACCCTTTCGTCTCGAACACAGTGATAGGGGGAACCCTTCGGCCTCTGTTAGTTCTTTGGTTTCTATTTTGCGTAGGGCCCCCTTGCGCCTGGGGAGCTACTGGACTTGTTTTCTCCTGTCCCCTGTTGCCGCCCTCTGACGTCATCTGGGTGGCGTTTGGCGTTGGTGCTGCGCTTTCTGTGTTCGCACTAGTATCTGCTGTTGGTTTATGGGGGCGGTCAGATATCGGGGTTTCGATTTCTGTGCCCTGGCATTGTTGTGGCAGTACAGCAGTTACCTGTTCTGCCGTTTCGACATGTTTTAGGTTTTCTTTTGTTGAGGCAGGTGGCGTGAGCGGTTGATTTTCTTCCGCAATAGCGGGTTGCAGGGGCTGCCCAGATTTTTCCTGCTTTTGAAGCAGCCTCCCGCTTCGCCGCAGACGTCCCTCGCCCAATGACGAGATAGAGCTGGTGTCACTGTCGGTGGCAATGACAAGATTGTCGGAGTCCGAACTAGTGACTGATGATGGTGATGGGGGTGAGTGGTCCATAGAAGAAGAAAGAGATGATGATGAGGTCGTGATAGTTGTCGGGTCCACACTGTGTGAGTCGTCGCTTGGATGTCGGTCTTGTGGGTGCCCCATAGTGGGGCAACCGTGAAATGAAACGGTTTACAGAATTTGTCCTATATTTCGACAATTTCCGTGCCAGTGACCTTTCCCTACACCTAGCAGGCGCGGGATACCACCAAGGGCCTCACAGTCAGTCTGTTTGACTGTGTGGCTCGGCGGGTCCCTGGACTGCAGCTTCCCTAACACCTATGGCACAGAAATTCTCGAACAATATCGCTGATTTATAGTCGCCTACTTGCGGCGCGATGTTCTTCTTTCTTCTCGATCTATCCCATGTCAGAACGAGCGCTCAGTGGTCCAGAATTCCGTCCCCGGTCTTGAGTGTGCAACACGACTTTTGCTTTTCTAGAATCGACAGTTTTGCTTTTCCTGAAAACACACACTCGACCACGTCCGGAAACCCAGAACAAAGCGCGACCCGCTAGCCCCGACGGTACGGCAAAACACGCCGCTATAGCGCGAGCACGCAAGGCGGCGACCAAGCACACGAGAAGCAAGCAACGAGGCGAGCTCTGGACAAAGGAGGCGAGAGCGCGCGGTGGGAATTTCCAGGGCTGGGAGCACAATAGCGGCGCGGAGCACAGGTAGACGCACGTCCGTCCGCTTCGCAGTCCCACCTCGGAATGGCCGGCACCCGCCGCCAGCCGCCGCCGCACCTTTACCAGCTCGCCCTGTTGCGGCCGCCGACCAATGGGGCGCGCGCGCAACCGGCCGCCGCACCCGAGCCCATAAAGCACCCCCACCCCGGCTGCGCCGGCACGCACGCACGCACGCACGCACTCGTGTTCGAGATGGCGAGTGAGCAAGACGTTTGTGACGCGCGCGCGGTTGCGGCAGCTGCCGCCGCCGCGCCGGAGCTGTCTGATCGCCGTCCGGCGGCGCCTGCGCCGTCGGCGGCCCCATCGGACGCTCCACTTATGACGACCCGGCAACCCCAGGAGGACCAAGAGTATATGACGACTACGCGCGACCAGGACGATGAGATGGACTACTCTACCGACCCTCCCCGTGAGGACTGCGCTGCCGGCGCCCCGCAGAGGGTGCTTCAGCGCAAGCGATCGGCTGTCACGTCCGCCAGTGACGATCCCCACACTTCTGGTACGAGTGACGCTGGATTCAAGAAACCGCCACCTAAGAAGAGGGCGGCTCCACGACGGCGCCCGGCCGTTGACCCTGTGCCTACTGCCAATCAGTACGACGCCCTACAGGATGGCGCCGACTCTGAAGATCCTGACGAGCCTCCACCGGCGGCCGCCGACGATGCTACACATCGCTCCGGCCCTAAGCTGCCGCCGATTGTTATCGACTACCCTGACGATTATCTGACGCTTCGGGACTGGCTCCAGGCCAACCTCAAGAACGCTTTTACCGCCAAACACTGCGGCGAAGACCGTCTGAAGCTGACAGTCGCCACTACTGAAGATTACGTGGCTGTCATGGACATGGTTGGTGCACGTGGGATCCCAAACTACACCTTCCCCACTGTCCGACCCAAAGTTCTCAAGGTTGCCATGCGAGGCATACCGCTGAAGATGAAGGCGGACGCCTTTAAGGACGGCCTCATCACTATGGGTTTCGCGCCCACTGCAGTCACCCGGATGAAGATGCCTGGTACCCAGCGCCCCATCCCTCTGATGGAGATCGTGTTGCCTGATACGCCTGATAACAGGCAAATCTACCAAGTCACCAGGTTTTATGACCTCTCGGTGACCGTCGAGAAGTTACGCGCACGGAAGGGCCTCGTCCAATGCTACAATTGTCAGGAGCCGGGCCACACTTCCCGCCTCTGTCGCATGAGGCCCCGATGTGTCAAGTGTGGCGAGGGTCACCTCAGCCAGCAGTGTACCCGGTCCCGGGACGAACCAGCCACCTGTGCCCTGTGCAAGCGGGCTCATCCTGCGAGCTACCGCGGTTGCGCTGTCCACAAGGCAGCCAGCCGCCGCCAGCGTGGACTACCTCCCTTGCGGCAGACGTCCCGCTCCGATGGTCAACAGCAGCGGCGCCGAGCTGCGCCACCACCTGCTCCACCTGCTACTCCTCCGCGACAACCCGCCCAGCGGCGCCTGCTTGCTGCTCGGGCGGACCTTGGCTACGCCGACGTCCTCCAGGGCCGGACGACGCCTCCTCCTGCCCCTGCTGTCCAGCCTCTGCGACGCTCTGAAGACGGGCCTGCTCCACCTGCTGCAGCTGCTGATTTCATCGCGGTCTTGCAAGAAGTCCAGGCCACCCTCGTGGCTGTCTCTGCCGCTCTGGCCCAGCTGCCGACCGCCATCACTGCTGCAGTCCATGCAGCCCTCCGAAGTTTCCCCACTGCCACGGCGATCGCATCCGCTGGCCATGGCTCACAACCTTAGGCGCCACCAGACCTTCACGGCTGTAACATGGAACGCGAATGGCCTCTTCCCTGCGCTTCTCGAATTCCGGCAGTTCCTCCAGGATTACAGCGTGGATGTGTGTCTCCTCACCGAGACACACCTCAAACCTGGACTTCGAGCGAACGCCCCGAATTACGTCTGCTATCGCGACGACAGGCTGACGGCTGGCGGTGGGACAGCCATCTATGTCAAGCGGACACTCCGGCACTATCGTGTCCCTCTTCCGAGGTTGGACTCCTGTGAAGCCACGGCCGTTGCAGTGGAGACGTCCCTTGGAACGGTCATCTTTCTCTCCGTGTACCGGCCGCCACGAGGCCACCTCACCGTCCATGATGCCGACGCTCTCCTTCGTGCTGGGGTCAAGCTCTTCCTCGCTGGAGACCTGAATGCCAAGCACCAGCTCTGGAATTCTCGGACGCTGAACGTCAGTGGGAGGCGGCTCTATCATGCTGCTGAGAGGGCACGAGCTTCTGTGTATGGACCTGCTGAGCCGACGCACTACCCTTCGAACGGCTCTGCTCCCGACGTTTTGGACATTTGTCTCGTCAAGGGTGTCGACTGGTTCGTCACCCCCGACGTTCTCCACGCCTTGAGCTCCGACCACTTGCCGGTGCTCTTTCGACTACATGTCACTCCGCTTCCACCGGCGGCGAAGCTCGACACCCGGAAGACCGACTGGCCGCGCTTCAGGCAGCTTGTTCTGCAACGCCTCCCGGATGAGCCACCTCCACTGGACACGGATGTCAATGCTGCTCTTAACACGCTGACTGCGGCTCTCACCACGGCTGTTGCTGACTCCACTACGCCTCCACGGGTTTCTTCAGTGGCAGCTCCAGCACTCCCTGCAGACTTACGGGACCTTATCCGAGAACGAAACCGTCTCAACAGAGTTTGGCATGAAACACGCCAGCCCGTGCTGAAGCGGCGTATCAATCATCTCCGCCGCGTCATCAAGGCTGCCCTTGCTGCTCACCGTATCCGCCGGTGGGAGGAGAAGCTTGCCTCAGTTGATCCTGGGGCCGACACGTGGGAGTTGGTCCGTTCCCTCACACGGCACCGCCCACACATGCCGCCGCTCACAACTACCGATGGACCTGCTTACACGCCCGCCGCTAAAGCCGAGGCCCTGGCGACGACTTTTGAGGCCAACTTCCGGCCCCTTGCGGCGCCGGTCGACAACGAGAACGTCCGCACAGTTGAAACCAGACTTGCTGCCTTCCTCCACGGCGATCACGGTGATGCCACCATTGTCCCAACATCGGAAAGGGAGGTCACTGACCATCTTCGCCGACTTCCCCAGACGAAGGCCCCGGGGCACGACAACGTTGATGGGAGAGTCCTCCGCATGCTGCCCAGGATTGCCATCCTGCATGTGGTCGCTCTCTTTAACGCCATCTTTCACCAACTGCGGTACCCAGAAGCTTGGAAGAAGGCTGTCGTCGTGGCGGTCCCGAAGCCGGGCAAAAACAGGACAGTACCGGAGCATTATCGCCCCATCAGTCTCCTCCCGACGCTGAGTAAAGTTTTCGAGAGGATCCTCCTCTCTAGGTTCGGCCGGCTGCTTCACCAGGACAACATCATTCCTCGGGAACAGTTTGGCTTCCGCCAGCACCACTCCACCACTCAACAGTTGCTCCGCGTCGTCGAGGAGGCGACACTGGCGTTCAACAATCGGGAGTTTTGCGGCCTTGTCTTGCTTGATGTGTCCAAGGCCTTTGACACCGTCTGGCACCACGGCCTGCTCTTCAAGTTGTTCCATCTCGGCATCCCTTCGTGCTTCGTCCGCCTACTTGGCAACTACCTTGAGGGCCGTACATTTGTCGTCCGAGTTGGCAGCACGACTTCCTCTGTTCGCCCGGTCCTTGCTGGAGTGCCACAAGGGAGCGTTCTGGGCCCGATATTGTATGCTGTCTACACCTCTGACCTGCCGATTTCCCCGAGGGTTGGTCGTGCCATCTATGCTGATGACACGGCCCTCTTCTCGCGCCATCGCAACATCGACGCCGTCCTCCGACGTCTGCAAGCTGCTCTGCAGGACCTCGAGCGCTGGGCCGCCGACTGGCGGATCGGCTTCAACGCCACCAAATCTCAGGCGATGCTCCTCACTCGCCGTCTCCCACCTGACGTGCCGCCCCTGGTGCTTTGTAATCAGGCCATCACCTGGACCACGACTGCTACCTACCTCGGGGTCATTCTCGATCGCACCCTGACATGGAAGCCTCACGTCACCGCTGTACACCGGAAGACATCTCAGAGGGCTGGGGCATTGTACCCCATGCTCAACGAAACTTCCTCGCTCCCTGTCGCCAACGGACTGCATATCTATCGCACGTGCATTCGTCCGGTTATGGACTATGCCTGTGAAGTCTGGGGCAATGCTGCCCCCTCCCATATTCAGAGGCTCCAGCAACTACAAAACAAGCTCTTGCGCCGAGTTTACCAAGTGCCGCGTGATTTCCCTCATCGCCCCCTCCATCAGGCGGCTGAGGAACCCCTCGTCCGGGAGAGATTTAAAGACGCAGCGCGCCGGTTTTATACTGCCACCCGCACTTCAGACAATCCCCTCGTCCGGAGGTTAGGACGACATAATGACCATCACGACCACTACAGGCGGCCCGTTGCCCTGATCGAATAATCAGGTCAGCCCAGAAGACTCACCACCACTTCTTCCTCTCAGCGATTTCCAGATATCATACGCGATGACCACCGCCAACCACACCCTGCAGCCTTGGTAGGAAATGCCTCTAGGTAAACCCTACGTTCACGATAGCCTGGGATGTTCCACACCCAGTCCAGACGAAAGGAGGCCGCGCGCGCCGGCACGCACTCCGCTGCTCGACTCGCTGCCGCTCGCACCGGTCGTTTTCGTTTCCGTTTCGTGTGCACCGTCGCTAGCCCATCGCCATGTCCGGACGCGGAAAGGGAGGCAAAGTCAAGGGCAAGTCAAAGTCCCGCTCAAGCAGGGCTGGGCTCCAGTTCCCGGTCGGCAGAATCCACCGCCTCCTGCGCAAGGGAAACTACGCAGAGCGCGTCGGCGCCGGGGCGCCCGTCTACCTCGCCGCCGTCATGGAGTACCTCGCGGCTGAGGTGCTCGAGCTGGCCGGAAACGCGGCCCGCGACAACAAGAAGACGCGCATCATCCCGCGCCACCTGCAGCTTGCCATCCGCAACGACGAGGAGCTCAACAAGCTCCTGTCGGGCGTCACCATCGCACAGGGTGGTGTCCTGCCCAACATCCAGGCCGTCCTGCTGCCAAAGAAGACCGAGAAGAAGGCCTAAAGGAGGCCAGGCAATCGCAGCCGCCGCGTGCTCCCCTGCACGCAACGCGCTTTGCCGGCTCGGCCCACAACAATCGGCCCTTTTCAGGGCCACCACACAAACCTACGTCCAAAGCAAAATTTCAGTCGTCCTCGCCGCACCTTGTTTTGTTTTTTAACTTTGCACTTTCACAGCACAGCCGCCGCCGGCGCACGTCCGCCATCTTGTCGTCCACACAGCCCGTGTGGCCCAACACACACACACACACACATTTTGCACGGTCGCAGTCGCCTTCCAAACGACAACGGCAGCAATAATGACCATTGTTAAAGGGAGGCGTGTCGACACACCGCCCTCCACTCCCGCGCGCAACGGCCGTCGACACGAACGAAACAGCTGATCCGGCCGCCTTGCCTCGGAAACCCCAACGCCGCCGCAAACACACAGAGCCAAACCACGCAAGCAAATAATCACCGCCTCTCGCACAACAACACACAGCCCGCCATCTCCGTCGCGATCGATACAAAGACACACAAACGAAGCAGCTCCACACACAGCCAGCCACATGACACGTTTCCTTTCCTTCTCCCCTCCCAGTCACATCACGTCGCTCACAAACGGAAAGAAAGAAAGAGAGAGAGAAACAAACAAACAACACAGCGCACACACGCAGCAACAACACAGACTCTTTCGCACTTTTCAACTTCCGAACAGTGTGGTGGCCCTGAAAAGGGCCGTTTTCTAGTCTCTCCCACCCACAAGCACGGCCGCGGGAAGGCCAGCGCCCGCTGCGACGCAGCCTAACCGCCGAAACCGTACAGGGTGCGCCCCTGCCTCTTCAGGGCGTACACCACGTCCATGGCCGTCACAGTCTTGCGCTTGGCGTGCTCAGTGTACGTCACCGCGTCGCGGATCACGTTCTCCAGGAACACCTTCAGCACCCCGCGGGTCTCCTCGTAGATCAGACCAGAGATGCGCTTCACGCCGCCCCTGCGAGCCAGGCGGCGGATGGCGGGCTTCGTGATGCCCTGGATGTTGTCGCGCAACACCTTGCGGTGCCGCTTGGCGCCACCCTTGCCGAGCCCCTTTCCTCCCTTGCCGCGGCCTGTCATCCTTCCTTCCTCGGGCAAAGCAAAACGTGCACAAACAGCAGCTGCAGCGGCTGGAGAGTCGGCTACGGTCTGCGCCCAGCGCGCCCGCCGCCCCCCTATATAGACTCTGGCCCGCCCTCCCCCCACCACGCGCAACCGAGGGCATATAAGCGCAGCACGGAGGCGCGCGGGCCCGTTGTCAAGGCAGCACCGGACGCCGCGCCGCACCTAACCTCCACGCACGCCGCTCCGCTACCGCTACCGCCATGGCCCGCACAAAGCAAACGGCCCGCAAGTCCACCGGCGGAAAGGCGCCGCGCAAACAGCTCGCCACCAAGGCGGCGAGGAAGAGCGCGCCCGCCACCGGAGGCGTCAAGAAGCCCCACCGCTACAGGCCGGGCACCGTCGCCCTGCGAGAAATCAGGCGCTACCAGAAGAGCACAGAGCTGCTCATCCGCAAGCTGCCATTCCAGCGCCTAGTGCGCGAGATCGCCCAGGACTTCAAGACCGACCTGCGCTTCCAGAGCTCCGCAGTCATGGCCCTGCAGGAGGCCAGCGAGGCCTACCTCGTCGGCCTCTTCGAAGACACCAACCTGTGCGCAATCCACGCCAAGCGCGTCACCATCATGCCCAAGGACATCCAGCTCGCGCGCCGCATCCGCGGCGAGCGCGCCTAAACCGCGCCGCGGCACCGCACCGCACAAACAAAAACGGCCCTTTTCAGGGCCACTAACATCTCTCCGTCGCGAGCAACCTTTGTCGGTCGCCTGCCTCTCGCCCCGCAACCCAAAAACAAAAACCACCACTTCCCGTCCGTCCGCCACACCCGCTCACTCTGCCTGCCTGCTAGCAGCGCGCAACAATCACACATCATCCCTCCCCGGCGCACAATACCCAACGGCCGACGTCACACCGCACGGGTGGCTGGCCGGCCGCCGCTTTCGTTTCGAAAACAAAAACAAAAACACCCGCACTCCACTCCGACGGCCAACGGCCAGGCAGGCGCGCTCGCTCGCTCTACACGCCACCGAAATCCCCCGCCGACTCCTTCCCACATCTCAACGTGCCCCCCGTTGCAAAACATAACACACACAAAGGAACAAAACAAAGACCAGACACGACTCGACAAGACGACAGACATCCGAGAAGAACGAACGCAGGCAAGCCAACCAACGTATTCAAACAAAACAACAACGTGACAGAAAACCAACCGTCGGCCGCCGCCACAAACACGGCGACAATCAACCACGACAACAACAACAACACCGCTTACCGCTACCGCCGCCCACACCCGCCACCGACCCCCGCAATCCAACCACCGCGGCACGCAAACAGCATCCCCACGGGCATACAGACAGACCCCCACACCAAACGCAACACGACAATCAAAACCTTCCCCGACGTGCTTTGATGGCCCTGAGAAGGGCCGTTTTGGGCCGCGCGTCTCTTGCGCGCCACTAGACGACGACGGGGGGTGGGGACGACGGAGCCAAGCGCCAAACCCTTCCTTTCCCATCTCTTTCTCCTCTACTCTACTTCTTCTTCTTGGGCGAAGCCTTCGCCTTAGACGGCGTCGTCGCCTTCTTCGGGCGCGGCGCCTTCGGCTTCTTCGTCGGAACCTTGGCGGCCTTCTTCGCCTTCGACGGCGACTTGGCCTTGGCCGGCTTGGCCGCAGCCGCCTTCTTCGCACCCGCGGGAGCGGCCGACGCCGCAGACGCCTTCTTGGCGGCGCCCGCCTTCCGACCGGTCGCCGCCTTCACGCCACCAGCCTTCTTTGCGCCGGCCGCACGGGCGCCCTTCTTCTCCTTGCTGGCCGGAGCGGCGCGCTTCTTCTTGGCACCGCCAGCACGAGCCTTGCCGCCCTCGGCCGCCCCCCCGCCGCCGCCGGCGCCGGCAAGCTTGAACGAGCCGGACGCGCCCTTCCCCTTCGTCTGCACCAGCTCGCCCGCCACGACGGCCGACTTGAGGTACTTCTTGATAAACGGCGCCAGCTTCTCCGCGTCCAGCTTGTAGTGCGCGGCTATGTACTTCTTGATCGCCTGCAGCGACGACCCGCCGCGCTCCTTCAGACTCTTGATGGCGGCCGTCACCATCTCAGAGGTGCGCGGGTGCGCAGGCTTGGCGCGCGGCTTCTTCGCAGACGACGCAGACTTGGCCTTCTTCGTAGTGCCGGTGGCGGCGGGTGCCGCAGCAGTCTCGTTCGTAGCCGCCTGATCTGCCATTTCGACGACGCGCGTAACACACAGCGAGAGCGAGCGGGACGGCAGGCACGCAAGCACAGCACAGCAGCAGAGCAGAGAATCACAAGGCCCAGCCAGTGTCGCGGGCGGGCGCGGACGGCCGAGAGAGCGGCCGCCACTCTGCGCGCCGCCGCGCCGCGCCTCCCGCGCTTGCTACCGCCCAACGTCCGACAGCCTGTGCGGAGCAGCCCCAAACCTGCGCCACAACCGCCCGCGCCTTTCAAACCACCGAGGATGGGGCTACACACAGCCACACCACAGTCGCCAACCAGTCGCCACGGCAGCGCCGCAAACCACGGCCAAACTGCAGCTACCGCGCGCTACAGCCTGGGTCGGCCCGCCGAGAATCGCCGCCCCCGCCCAAATGCCGCCCCCACAGCCCCAGCCGACGACCCGCCACAATGGCCAAACCTTCGGCAAAACTCCCACACCGTCGCCGCGGCAGCCCGGCCAGCGCGGCCGGCGCCACAGCCACACAAGCCGAGGCGTGCGGCGATGACGGCCGTGCAAACGCGCCTCCGCCGCCCCATCGCCTTCCGTCGCCCTCCCGCCGTTTCCCGATCGGCCCGCAGCCGTCGGGCCACATCGCGCGCCGTCCTCCTCCTCTCGCCGGCCAACATTCACAGCCGTTTCTCACCAATTGCCCGCCGCAAACGGACGCCGCCTGCGCAACAGGCGCCGCCGCCCCTCGCCGCTTCCGACCCAACCCCTCGACCGAGGCAAACCGCAATCCGAATCTACAGACCAACCCAATCTGCCGTCAAGCACACACGACAGCCGACCTTACACGTTACGCGTTACACATTACGTTTACACGTCTACGTTAGGTTAGGTTAGGTGGACGTGGGTTAGGTTAAGGGGACTTGGGTTAGGTTAAGCGTCAAACTTAGGTTAAGCATTCAAACACGTCAGGCGTCAGAGGTTAGGTTAGGTTAGGTTACACGTTAGGTTAAGGGGTCAGTGCTAGGTTAAGAAGCGTCAAACGTAGGTTAAAAAAGCGTTCAAACGTGAGGCGTGAGCCGGACAGCTTACCTTACGTAGACGTTAGGGGCTCACAGGCTGAGCTCACCTCGCCACACCACAGGTTAGGTTCGGTTCGGTTCGCTCGGCTCAGCGTAAAGCGCCGAGGTCAGGGTTACGTTCGTTCACCTTCGGGCGCCACACTTTCGGTTGAAAGGTCGCGACGGGACGACGTCGGCACGCACGCCGCAAACGAACAAAAACGTACAGACGACGTCGGAAACCGCCGACAGACGGGGGAGCAGCACGACCACGACCAGACACCGAGCGCGAACGAGACACACGCGAACCACCCCCACCGGCCAAAGGGCACCACACAACAACCCAGAGCACCACGTGTCGACACCAGAGCAACCCGCCGCTCACGCGACATGGCTGGCACCGAAGGGCAACCGCCCGCAACTGCGCTTTCCGCGCCGGCCCGGATGCACGTCGTGCTACAACAACACCACTACCGTACACAGCCGCTGTTCACAACATCACTATCAATGGCGCGCCCGCGGCTCGCCGCCGTCGCAGTCGCAGCCCCAACGCCAGCACTTTTGCACCACCATTCACACGCACCGCAACACAGCTCGCCGACACAGCCGAACAAAACAAACACCACACAACAACAGCAACAACAACGCCGCCGCCTCTACTTGTGCCGGCGACCCACCCCGCCGATGGCGCACCTTTCGCCAGCCGGCAATCGACACACACGCACCCACCCACCGGGGCCCAGTGCAAAAAAAAAAAAAAAAAAAAAAAAAAAAAAAAAAAAAAAACACACAAAAACAAAAAAACCAAACAACACAAACGACACGGGAAGCGCACACCGCCACTTCGCGCGCACGCCACCAACCAGTCGTCGTCTCAAAATAACAAACACAAACAAAATAAACTAACAACTAGGGCAACACAAAACAAAAACGCCTCGCACGAACCGAACCGCCCACAAAAAGGACAAGCACACGCACAGCCTCTGCTGACGACCACGACGCAGCGGCACGCTGCTCCTGTCCCGCGCCCCGCGCCCCGCGCCCCACTCGATTCACAACTCACGCGACACCGTCAACGACGGGCTCGCTTCCCGCAACCTACCACCTTTCCGCCACGACGCACAGCCCCAGCCCCACCCGACGACTGCACTTTAACCACCGCCTCCCCCTTCCCCCCCAAAACACACACACACACACACACACACACACACACACACACAGCCAGCCAAAAACGCACTCGCGACCCACACATGCACGTGCATCGGCACACGCCAACCAGTCAACGTCGACAACCACACGCAAGGCTCGAAACGAAAACGAAACCGGCGTCCTTCCACGTTGCCATCAAGCTACGCGACACAAGACACAAGGAACCAACACAACAGCCGGCCCCACTAATTCCCACTCTCACGCCGCAAAAAGCACACCGACACCGCCAAACACGCACGCACATTCCCCTTCGCACTGACACCACCGACCGGCTCGCTACCACACACCTCTCGGCAGCCGTTTTCACGCCAATTCGCCACACCGCCCACACAGTCGACAAGCGCCCGCCCTGTACGGCACACGCAACGACGCAGCGCAGCAAAGGGCGCCCGCAACACATACCTCTCCGCCGCCCGACGCGCCAACCGCCACGCCACACCACACCGCACCGCCAGCCACTCGCAAATTGTGCACTGCCACCAGCCACACGTCCAACACGCCGCGCCGCCTCCGGCCACCCGCCAGGGGGCGCTCACGTCCGCGACAACAGCGCGGCCCGCCGGGCCGGGCCGAACCGAACCGAGCCGCCGCTGCTCTGCACTCGGCACGGCCACACCCTGCTGCAGACCGGGCTCGTCCCTCTGTACGCGTCTGCCTGCGCATCAACACAACACGACCTTTTGTTTTTTTTTTTTCTCTCTCTACCGCCATCCCTTCTTCTCGCGTTTTACTCGTTGTTGCAGCAGCGGCGCACACCTACACATCCACAGCCCCAGCCGAGCCGGCCTCACCTCAGGGCCCGCCGCCAGCGTCTCCTCCTCGGGCACAGGTGCGGTGCTGTGGCCGCCCATCCAACCGCATTGCTGGCCGTCCAGCCACCAGGCGTTCCCACTGCCGCGAGCCACGCCGCGCACCGACCCTGCTGCAGAAAACGAAGCATAGCCAGAGACCGACCGATACACAAAGCAAGCCGTCGCCTCGCCTCTTGTCCTTCCTGCCTTCCTTCCGCCCCCGCCCTTCTCACACCACCGCCTCTCCACTTTCGCCCCCCCCTCCTTTTTTTTTTTTTTTTTTGTTTTCTTCTTTCTTTCTTTCTTTCTTTGGCCCTCTCTCCTTCCCGCCATGGCGGTTACGGCACCGCGCTGCAGCGGCAGATTTTTTTGCGCCCACACGCCTACTCCTACCACCATTAACCTTGCCCTGCCCTGCCCTGCCCTGCCCTGCCCTGCCCATCAACGTCGCAGTCGAACCGACGCTTGCCAACACACTGCCCACGTTCCTTTCTCTTTTCGGCCTACGCCCATTACGCGCCGCCGCCACAGCACCTTCCCTTCCCACAACACACCGACGTCATCACACGCACCCAAAACAGGGGCCACGACCGTGTTCCTCGCCCACTCCCATCCCGCACGGTACGCACATTCCCAACTACTACCGCGCACCCTCCCTTTCCAATCTGTGTGTCTCTGTGTCTGTGTCCTGTCCGCGCGTGACGCCTCTCAACATCCGCCGTCCCCCGTCCCGTTTTCGCCCCCATGCCGTCGTCGCGCCGCCTCCTCCCCGTCCACCGCCGCCCCTGTCCGCCCCGCACCACACCATACACCGCTGCTTGTCCCGGCCGTTGCCACCAAAGGCGCCGACCGCAAACGCGCCACGCCGCAGCCCCCGTGCGTCTCGCGCTCGCTTGCATCTCCGTGCCGACGCTGCCTCTCTTCCCGCTCGCACTCGACCTCGACAACACAGTCTTTGGCTCCGCCACTGCGTGTTCCGGTGGTACGCACGCTGCAACACGTATGTATTCATTACCAGAGCGATGGCGAGGCATGACAGCATCTCTGTCTGACCAGAGAGTTCTTTATCGCTGCTAGTCGGCGCTTGGACCGCGCCAGACGACAGTAGTGGCACGCACCGGGTCGCCAGGAACAGTTGTTATATATATATTGTAGCGCGAGTCGGGAGAGGTAGTAGTCGGTCGACAGTAGTAGCGGGTGGACGGTTGTACTGAGCGGGCGTCGGCGGCGTGCTCTGCTCGTCTCGCGACTCTGGTCACGGTTCGGGACGATGTATAGTCTATTGTGTTATAATCAAAAGGTGGTGTGACGCTGCAATTGCGCAAATCTGATAACGTATGTTCATTGTACTTATTTTGTTCAACAACAAAAGCCCCACTATTACTTTTTTTCTAAAGTAACTTTTGTCTCTTAACGAAAAACATTCACTTTTTAAAGACTACTTCCTATGGCATTTCCCTCCAAGGAGTGCAATTAATTACCAGCCAGCACTCATTCATTGCACACAGCTGTGTAAGGGGTATCTACAATTGAGGAGCGGATATAAATGCAATTTTTTTGTTTTTTTTTGTTTTTTTTTTTTTTTTTTTTTTGTGTGTGTGTGTGTGTGTGTTGTAACCTCCCAGCAAAATTTAAAATAATGGACAATGTTATTTACGGATGCTAATGGACATTGCGCTAATTGTAACCTCGCCCACAATGAGAGGTATTGAAAATGGCAACAAAAATGTGAAATTCGCAATCTGACTCAAATATAAAGTCTTCACACAACATTTAAAAAAGTCCGTTCAGTGACAAGAAACTTCAATTAAACCGAAATATCGGTCTTTGGCCCTGTGCAAAACAATCAGAATTAAAGTCTTACCTCCGAATAAATGGATGTCACATTTCTGCTCTGGTTGTTGCGCAGCGCTTGGAGGAACTGCATTGCAAATAATAATATTCTCTTTTTTTGTGATTTTAGTGACATTTTTCTTCAAAGAAGTGGAATGAAATGTGAAGTGCAACGAACTCTTTAGTTCAATAAACAATTAAATGTTTGAAAAATGCTTTTGAAATAAAAATTATTATTGGGGAACTTGTTGGAGAATAATTACAATAAATACAATTTTTCATTATCTAATGATTATATTAATTAACAGTATACCTTATTCACCATCTTGACCAGTGTTGCCGACCGCCTACATCACACAACCGCGCTCGGCTGCTACTACTGACCGACCGCTCTGCATGACGACTATTAGCGTACTGCACGCGACGACTACTGACAGAGTACAGCCCTCAACTACACATAGCTACGGACTCGCAACGACTACTGACTGACTGAGAACCGCTCGCAACACTCGCGCAGTCCAGCGCAAACTCTCTGGTCACAGATGCTACAATGTCTCGCCATCGCTACTATGTTACATACGTGTTTCAGTGTCTTTTTCATTGGGGTAACGATCTTTGGCTCTTTTTATTCTGAATACAGGGCCAAAGGTCAACGCTGCTGCCCTTATACAATTTATCAGGTTTCATTATGTCTGTTGCAATGTTACATACGGTTCACTCTTTCATTAATATTATCGTTGGGTTTGTTTTGTAGGGACGTTAACATTCTGGCACATTTTTATTATCATCGGACTCTCTGCTATTTGTGCAGGGAGGTTATACCTGGGTCCATTTCCATTTTAATATTGATAGACTTTTTGTTTTCTCGTTGTTTTTCCTTCTTTTTTTTTTGTTTTGTTTTTCCCGCTCTCACCACCACCGCCGCATCACGCCTTCCGTTTTCTTGGTTTCTTTTCTGTTCTTCAACTGCTTCAACATCACCGCGCCCCATTTCCACACCACAGCCATCAGCCTCCAAGACGGGCGGGCGCAGTGTGCCATTTCCGGCGCACAAGCACACCCGTACGGTACTCTCCTCGCCCCCACGCCACCAACAACACAGCGACCACGCGGCTTTCAGGCATGGCACGGCACCGGCGAAATGCGCCGCCCCCGCCCCTCCGCGCATCCGTCCGTCTCGCCACGTTCACTGACAGCCGCGTCTGCGGCTACACCACGACAACCACAACACAACACCGCTCCCCTCCCTGGCAACTCACATTGTTTTTCTCCTCCTCTTTTGCACAAACCACAACGCCGAGCACAGGCGCAAGCCACCCACACCGCGCCCCTCCCCGTCCCGTCTTTGGCCGCCGCTCCTCGTTTGCCCCCTCCCATCTCCCGAAATGCCATGCCAGCAGCGTTACGCATGCCCCTCCCCTGTCCACACAACACTACCGCCTAACGAACAGCCTTCCGGGCCACATGCAGGGCACGCCCACCTCCAAACACTGCCAATTCACGGACGCACGCACACACACACTCACTTTCTCGACACCTTTCTGTACGGAGGGTGCGTCATCTCGACCGTGACAGAGTGACGGCAACTATCGACGATCCATTTCCCCCCAATGGTAAAACATGTCCACTAACACCTACATACATCATTCACGTACACAGACAATAGCATACACACAATGGGAGGGCACACGAACATGGACGGCACGGCACTGTCATACACTCTTCCTCAGAACCATATCAACAAACGTTACGTACATCCGGGAAAGCGAAAGCGAAAGCAAAAGCAAAGGCAAAGCCCAATGCAGCCGTCAAAGGTAACGTTCACCACGGCAGACACTTGCAGCCGCGCCGCCGTTAAACGCATTTCAGTGCGGCTCCAATACGCCTCCGACACGGGAACGTTCCGTTGCTCTACGAATGCGTTTCTCCCCTTTTTCCCTTCCTCTCTCTTTTGCCCCCCCTCCTTGCACTCTTGCCTCATTCCTCACGTTCTGCCCAGACATTCGACCGATCAAAGTCAACCTTTCGTTACCGTTCTCAGCGCGACGGTGTACAACAGTATGACGGGTGTGCCCAAGACTTCGGTTCAGTTGCGTGACGCCCGTCTATCGCGCCGATCGACAGTTACTCAGGGGGCGACGGATCGGACCACGTCACCGACACACAAAACACTTTCAAACAAACAAATACGCACCGGATGGACACAGACAAACACGTGTACAGACATTCGCCAAACAAACGACCGCCGCCGCCGCCGCCGCCGCCGCCGTCGTCGTCTAGCGTCGCGCTTACTGTACTGCACTGGACACGCGTGCATCTTGAATGACGACATCGGTGTGCGTGCGTCGTACGCAATCAGTCAGACACGGCTATCAAACATCAGAGTCGAATGGTACATCATCGTGCGTGTTCGCCGTACACGTACAGTACAATACAACAACAATGCGTCTTAATGGCACGTTCATTTCAACGTCACTCACACACCTCCACGCTGCAGTTACGTCGCACCATTGTCAAACTCGGCGTACAGCAAAGGGAATAGTGGGCGGCAAAAAAAAAAAAAAACAACCAAACAAAAACATTTCACATTTCACCCTCGCCATGTATGATGTGCAAAAAAACAAACCCGCAAACGGCCGTCGTTACGGTGACACAAAAGTCGCCGATCGCACAGTCCCCCCTCGCAGACGGGTAACACACACACACACACCAACAACACCAATGGGTCAAAAACCACGCCAACGAGGCGTGCCACCATTCCACGCCACGGCGACCAACCTCGTGGCCGTACCCCGCGCAACACGCTTTGACGCGCCCCCCCACCCACAATCAAAATGCACACATACATCACAGCCGTCCACACAAACAACAACAACAATTCCGCCCTTCCCGCAAAAGGCAAGTTGGTGGCCCTGAAAAGGGCCGTTTTGCCGCTCTCGCAACGGAGGAGCCTTCTCCATCCTTCCTTCCATTCCAGAGCCACCTCCTTACTTGGAGCTCGTGTACTTGGTCACCGCCTTCGTGCCCTCGCTCACGGCGTGCTTGGCCAGCTCGCCAGGCAGCAACAGCCGCACAGCGGTCTGGATCTCGCGGGACGTGATGGTCGAGCGCTTGTTGTAGTGCGCCAGCCGAGAAGCCTCGGCCGCAATGCGCTCGAAAATGTCGTTCACGAAGCTGTTCATGATGCTCATCGCCTTCGACGAGATGCCCGTGTCAGGGTGCACCTGCTTCAGCACCTTGTAGATGTAGATGGCATAGCTCTCCTTCCTCTTGCGCTTCTTCTTCTTGTCGCCCTTCGAAATGTTCTTCTGCGCCTTGCCAGCCTTCTTGGCGGCCTTCCCGCTAGTCTTGGGCGGCATCTCGAACCAACGTACGGCAGCAGCAACACCAGTACCAAGCGCTCCGCTCTAGTCAGCGTCTCCCCACACAGTGGCACCCGCCGCCAGCCGCCGCCGCACCTTTACCAGCTCGCCCTGTTGCGGCCGCCGACCAATGGGGCGCGCGCGCAACCGGCCGCCGCACCCGAGCCCATAAAGCACCCCCACCCCGGCTGCGCCGGCACGCACTCCGCTGCTCGACTCGCTGCCGCTCGCACCGGTCGTTTTCGTTTCCGTTTCGTGTGCACCGTCGCTAGCCCATCGCCATGTCCGGACGCGGAAAGGGAGGCAAAGTCAAGGGCAAGTCAAAGTCCCGCTCAAGCAGGGCTGGGCTCCAGTTCCCGGTCGGCAGAATCCACCGCCTCCTGCGCAAGGGAAACTACGCAGAGCGCGTCGGCGCCGGGGCGCCCGTCTACCTCGCCGCCGTCATGGAGTACCTCGCGGCTGAGGTGCTCGAGCTGGCCGGAAACGCGGCCCGCGACAACAAGAAGACGCGCATCATCCCGCGCCACCTGCAGCTTGCCATCCGCAACGACGAGGAGCTCAACAAGCTCCTGTCGGGCGTCACCATCGCACAGGGTGGTGTCCTGCCCAACATCCAGGCCGTCCTGCTGCCAAAGAAGACCGAGAAGAAGGCCTAAAGGAGGCCAGGCAATCGCAGCCGCCGCGTGCTCCCCTGCACGCAACGCGCTTTGCCGGCTCGGCCCACAACAATCGGCCCTTTTCAGGGCCACCACACAAACCTACGTCCAAAGCAAAATTTCAGTCGTCCTCGCCGCACCTTGTTTTGTTTTTTAACTTTGCACTTTCACAGCACAGCCGCCGCCGGCGCACGTCCGCCATCTTGTCGTCCACACAGCCCGTGTGGCCCAACACACACACACACACACATTTTGCACGGTCGCAGTCGCCTTCCAAACGACAACGGCAGCAATAATGACCATTGTTAAAGGGAGGCGTGTCGACACACCGCCCTCCACTCCCGCGCGCAACGGCCGTCGACACGAACGAAACAGCTGATCCGGCCGCCTTGCCTCGGAAACCCCAACGCCGCCGCAAACACACAGAGCCAAACCACGCAAGCAAATAATCACCGCCTCTCGCACAACAACACACAGCCCGCCATCTCCGTCGCGATCGATACAAAGACACACAAACGAAGCAGCTCCACACACAGCCAGCCACATGACACGTTTCCTTTCCTTCTCCCCTCCCAGTCACATCACGTCGCTCACAAACGGAAAGAAAGAAAGAGAGAGAGAAACAAACAAACAACACAGCGCACACACGCAGCAACAACACAGACTCTTTCGCACTTTTCAACTTCCGAACAGTGTGGTGGCCCTGAAAAGGGCCGTTTTCTAGTCTCTCCCACCCACAAGCACGGCCGCGGGAAGGCCAGCGCCCGCTGCGACGCAGCCTAACCGCCGAAACCGTACAGGGTGCGCCCCTGCCTCTTCAGGGCGTACACCACGTCCATGGCCGTCACAGTCTTGCGCTTGGCGTGCTCAGTGTACGTCACCGCGTCGCGGATCACGTTCTCCAGGAACACCTTCAGCACCCCGCGGGTCTCCTCGTAGATCAGACCAGAGATGCGCTTCACGCCGCCCCTGCGAGCCAGGCGGCGGATGGCGGGCTTCGTGATGCCCTGGATGTTGTCGCGCAACACCTTGCGGTGCCGCTTGGCGCCACCCTTGCCGAGCCCCTTTCCTCCCTTGCCGCGGCCTGTCATCCTTCCTTCCTCGGGCAAAGCAAAACGTGCACAAACAGCAGCTGCAGCGGCTGGAGAGTCGGCTACGGTCTGCGCCCAGCCTGTGCACCTCTTGTTGAAACTCCTCTGTGGGTTTCTGGGTTTCACGAAGTTTCAGCACGTAGTGTGCTCTTCCTTCCATTTCTTCCAATTGCGAGATCTTTAGTTTCCTAGTTTTCGGTTGTCCATGTTTTGGTGCTTCATAATTTCGAGATTGATTGCGTCTTCGTCAGCGTGCTTGACGAAGATGGTGTGGCCAGCGCAGGTGCGCTCTCCACTCTTCTCGGCTGCCGAGTAGTCGTACTTTCGCGTTCTGCGAAGTTTCGGCGGTGGTGTAAAATATTACAGCCTGTTCTTCGATTCTTCTTCGGAGTCTCTGGACGTCCGCTATCTGGTGGAGTTCCTCAGTTGGGAAGTCCGCCGGCAGATGGAGTGCCCATTTCAGTGCTCTGTTCTGCACTGCCTGGATCCGTTGTAAGTTGGTTGGTGCCGTGTTTCCCCATACGACCGCGGCGTATTCCAGCACTGGTCGTATGAGGGATTTGTAGAGGATCACCCCTAGGTGGTCTGGTAATGAAGAGCGTGGGTTTAGGATGGGGTACAGCATGTTCATGCGCCCCATTGCCTTTTTCCTCGTCTCTTCAATGTGTGGGCGCCACGTTAGACGTTTGTCTAGTGTGACGCCCAGATATTTTGCCGTTGCGCTCCAGGGGACCGGCCTTCCTCGTAATGTTATCTCCTGGAGGTCAGCCGGCACTTTCCGGTGGGCAATGACGATTGCCTGTGATTTGGCGGCGTTGTACGCCAGCCGCCACTTTGCCGCCCAGTCTTCCAAGTTGTTGGCTGCGGATTGCAGTCGCCTTTGAAGGAGTTGCGGCTGCATGCTGCGGCAGTACACTGCCGTATCGTCCGCGTACAGAGCGAGTTGCACCCGATCTGTGCGTGGTAGGTCGGCAGTGTACAGCGAGTATAGCACTGGACCCAGGACCGAACCTTGCGGGACTCCGGCGAGTATTCGGCGTTCTGTGGAGATTCCACAGTCTGCCCGTACGTGAAACGTGCGACCCGCGAGGTAACTCTGCAGGAGTTTCACGTGTGGCCCAGGAATCCCCAATGTAAATAGTTTATAAAGGAGACCATTGTGCCACACTGAATCAAATGCACGAGACACGTCGAGCAGAAGCGCGCCGAAGTACTCGCGTCGGTCCAGGGCACAGAAGGCTTCCTCTGTCAGCCGCAGTAGTTGCTGTGTGGTGGAGTGTCCCTTCCGGAATCCAAACTGCTCGTCGGGCAGGATGCCCTCCGCGTCGATGTGATTTCCAAGACGCCGCAGGTACAACCTCTCGAAGACCTTCGAGAGTGCTGGCAGCAGGCTGATCGGGCGGTAGTTGTTCGCCCGCCTGTGATCCTTCCCTGGCTTGGGAAGGGCCACGATCTCGGCGTGCTTCCAGCACTCTGGAAATACGCCAGTGCGGATGATGGAATTGAAGATCCCCGTGAGGTGCCCGATTGCGATGGGCGGCAGTTGCTTGAGCAGCTGATTTGTGACGTGGTCGGGGCCTCCTGCCTTCCTGCCGTTGAGATTGCGCAGCTGGATCTCGACTTCCGCTTCCTCGATCGGCTCGATGACGGTGTCGTTGTCTTCGGCCGCCAAGAAGACCGGAAGTCGTTCCTCCACCAGTGCCATGTGTGCCTGGTCTACGGGGTCTTCCACCGGGGTGAAGTTTTCAGCGAACGCGTCCGCGAGGGCGTTGGCCTTTGCGTCCGGTTC
This sequence comes from Schistocerca americana, assembly GCF_021461395.2. Taxonomy (NCBI): domain Eukaryota; kingdom Metazoa; phylum Arthropoda; class Insecta; order Orthoptera; family Acrididae; genus Schistocerca; species Schistocerca americana. The sequence goes on along the minus strand of NW_025726273.1, from coordinate 53,474 downwards.
GCTGACGAAGACGTTCCCGACTTGCAGTGGCGGTATTTTGGCGGTGCGGCGGATGAATCCCTTCACCGCGTGCCAGGCTGTTCCGTCCTCTGTCTTCAGGGAGGCGACTTTCTGCGACCACTCCTCGATTCTGTGGGCGTCGGCGGCTGCTTTAATCTCCCGCTGCATCCTGTTCAGTTGCCGCTTTGTTGCGGGATTCCGTGTTAGCTGCCATTCGCGGCGAAGTCTGTTCTTCTCCGTGATGGCAGCTTTGAGATGTTGCGGGAATTCACGGGCGTGTGGCTTCTCTGTTCTTCCGTTTGGAGTGGCTGCCGCCACAGCTTCTGCGACTCCTCGGGTGAGGTGCCGCAGCGCCGCTTCCGCACCGTGTTCAGTCGGGTTCGGCGCGTCTCCGATTTTGGCCGCCATTTCTGTTTGGTACGTGTCCCATGTGATGCCCCTGATGTCGTGGCCACGTTTCGTCGTTTGGACGATGTCCGCATTCAGTTCAAAGACCACGGGGGCGTGGTCGGACGCCATCGTGGCCCTCGTTGTGGCGGAGATGAAGTGTCTCACCCCGCGGACGATGGCCACGTCTATGACGTCCGGTTGCGCACCTCTTCGTGTCGGGAAGATGGTCGGCTGGTGCGGTCCTATCACCGCCGCTCCGAGCTGCTCGGCCACCCGATGTAGACGGCGGCCGCTTGTGTTTGTGGTCCTGGAGTTCCAGATGATGTTCTTGGCGTTAACGTCGCCTCCGAGGAATGTGTTTCCAGGGAGGGAAATCAGCGCCGCGAACTCATCTGGCTGCAGTAGACCCCTTGGACGTCGGTATATTGCCACGAAGTTTATCGGTCCTTGATCCGTTTGCACGGCTACTCCCGTGGCCTCTATTGTGGCGAGTTGTGGCCACCGGAGGCGTCAAGAAGCCCCACCGCTACAGGCCGGGCACCGTCGCCCTGCGAGAAATCAGGCGCTACCAGAAGAGCACAGAGCTGCTCATCCGCAAGCTGCCATTCCAGCGCCTAGTGCGCGAGATCGCCCAGGACTTCAAGACCGACCTGCGCTTCCAGAGCTCCGCAGTCATGGCCCTGCAGGAGGCCAGCGAGGCCTACCTCGTCGGCCTCTTCGAAGACACCAACCTGTGCGCAATCCACGCCAAGCGCGTCACCATCATGCCCAAGGACATCCAGCTCGCGCGCCGCATCCGCGGCGAGCGCGCCTAAACCGCGCCGCGGCACCGCACCGCACAAACAAAAACGGCCCTTTTCAGGGCCACTAACATCTCTCCGTCGCGAGCAACCTTTGTCGGTCGCCTGCCTCTCGCCCCGCAACCCAAAAACAAAAACCACCACTTCCCGTCCGTCCGCCACACCCGCTCACTCTGCCTGCCTGCTAGCAGCGCGCAACAATCACACATCATCCCTCCCCGGCGCACAATACCCAACGGCCGACGTCACACCGCACGGGTGGCTGGCCGGCCGCCGCTTTCGTTTCGAAAACAAAAACAAAAACACCCGCACTCCACTCCGACGGCCAACGGCCAGGCAGGCGCGCTCGCTCGCTCTACACGCCACCGAAATCCCCCGCCGACTCCTTCCCACATCTCAACGTGCCCCCCGTTGCAAAACATAACACACACAAAGGAACAAAACAAAGACCAGACACGACTCGACAAGACGACAGACATCCGAGAAGAACGAACGCAGGCAAGCCAACCAACGTATTCAAACAAAACAACAACGTGACAGAAAACCAACCGTCGGCCGCCGCCACAAACACGGCGACAATCAACCACGACAACAACAACAACACCGCTTACCGCTACCGCCGCCCACACCCGCCACCGACCCCCGCAATCCAACCACCGCGGCACGCAAACAGCATCCCCACGGGCATACAGACAGACCCCCACACCAAACGCAACACGACAATCAAAACCTTCCCCGACGTGCTTTGATGGCCCTGAGAAGGGCCGTTTTGGGCCGCGCGTCTCTTGCGCGCCACTAGACGACGACGGGGGGTGGGGACGACGGAGCCAAGCGCCAAACCCTTCCTTTCCCATCTCTTTCTCCTCTACTCTACTTCTTCTTCTTGGGCGAAGCCTTCGCCTTAGACGGCGTCGTCGCCTTCTTCGGGCGCGGCGCCTTCGGCTTCTTCGTCGGAACCTTGGCGGCCTTCTTCGCCTTCGACGGCGACTTGGCCTTGGCCGGCTTGGCCGCAGCCGCCTTCTTCGCACCCGCGGGAGCGGCCGACGCCGCAGACGCCTTCTTGGCGGCGCCCGCCTTCCGACCGGTCGCCGCCTTCACGCCACCAGCCTTCTTTGCGCCGGCCGCACGGGCGCCCTTCTTCTCCTTGCTGGCCGGAGCGGCGCGCTTCTTCTTGGCACCGCCAGCACGAGCCTTGCCGCCCTCGGCCGCCCCCCCGCCGCCGCCGGCGCCGGCAAGCTTGAACGAGCCGGACGCGCCCTTCCCCTTCGTCTGCACCAGCTCGCCCGCCACGACGGCCGACTTGAGGTACTTCTTGATAAACGGCGCCAGCTTCTCCGCGTCCAGCTTGTAGTGCGCGGCTATGTACTTCTTGATCGCCTGCAGCGACGACCCGCCGCGCTCCTTCAGACTCTTGATGGCGGCCGTCACCATCTCAGAGGTGCGCGGGTGCGCAGGCTTGGCGCGCGGCTTCTTCGCAGACGACGCAGACTTGGCCTTCTTCGTAGTGCCGGTGGCGGCGGGTGCCGCAGCAGTCTCGTTCGTAGCCGCCTGATCTGCCATTTCGACGACGCGCGTAACACACAGCGAGAGCGAGCGGGACGGCAGGCACGCAAGCACAGCACAGCAGCAGAGCAGAGAATCACAAGGCCCAGCCAGTGTCGCGGGCGGGCGCGGACGGCCGAGAGAGCGGCCGCCACTCTGCGCGCCGCCGCGCCGCGCCTCCCGCGCTTGCTACCGCCCAACGTCCGACAGCCTGTGCGGAGCAGCCCCAAACCTGCGCCACAACCGCCCGCGCCTTTCAAACCACCGAGGATGGGGCTACACACAGCCACACCACAGTCGCCAACCAGTCGCCACGGCAGCGCCGCAAACCACGGCCAAACTGCAGCTACCGCGCGCTACAGCCTGGGTCGGCCCGCCGAGAATCGCCGCCCCCGCCCAAATGCCGCCCCCACAGCCCCAGCCGACGACCCGCCACAATGGCCAAACCTTCGGCAAAACTCCCACACCGTCGCCGCGGCAGCCCGGCCAGCGCGGCCGGCGCCACAGCCACACAAGCCGAGGCGTGCGGCGATGACGGCCGTGCAAACGCGCCTCCGCCGCCCCATCGCCTTCCGTCGCCCTCCCGCCGTTTCCCGATCGGCCCGCAGCCGTCGGGCCACATCGCGCGCCGTCCTCCTCCTCTCGCCGGCCAACATTCACAGCCGTTTCTCACCAATTGCCCGCCGCAAACGGACGCCGCCTGCGCAACAGGCGCCGCCGCCCCTCGCCGCTTCCGACCCAACCCCTCGACCGAGGCAAACCGCAATCCGAATCTACAGACCAACCCAATCTGCCGTCAAGCACACACGACAGCCGACCTTACACGTTACGCGTTACACATTACGTTTACACGTCTACGTTAGGTTAGGTTAGGTGGACGTGGGTTAGGTTAAGGGGACTTGGGTTAGGTTAAGCGTCAAACTTAGGTTAAGCATTCAAACACGTCAGGCGTCAGAGGTTAGGTTAGGTTAGGTTACACGTTAGGTTAAGGGGTCAGTGCTAGGTTAAGAAGCGTCAAACGTAGGTTAAAAAAGCGTTCAAACGTGAGGCGTGAGCCGGACAGCTTACCTTACGTAGACGTTAGGGGCTCACAGGCTGAGCTCACCTCGCCACACCACAGGTTAGGTTCGGTTCGGTTCGCTCGGCTCAGCGTAAAGCGCCGAGGTCAGGGTTACGTTCGTTCACCTTCGGGCGCCACACTTTCGGTTGAAAGGTCGCGACGGGACGACGTCGGCACGCACGCCGCAAACGAACAAAAACGTACAGACGACGTCGGAAACCGCCGACAGACGGGGGAGCAGCACGACCACGACCAGACACCGAGCGCGAACGAGACACACGCGAACCACCCCCACCGGCCAAAGGGCACCACACAACAACCCAGAGCACCACGTGTCGACACCAGAGCAACCCGCCGCTCACGCGACATGGCTGGCACCGAAGGGCAACCGCCCGCAACTGCGCTTTCCGCGCCGGCCCGGATGCACGTCGTGCTACAACAACACCACTACCGTACACAGCCGCTGTTCACAACATCACTATCAATGGCGCGCCCGCGGCTCGCCGCCGTCGCAGTCGCAGCCCCAACGCCAGCACTTTTGCACCACCATTCACACGCACCGCAACACAGCTCGCCGACACAGCCGAACAAAACAAACACCACACAACAACAGCAACAACAACGCCGCCGCCTCTACTTGTGCCGGCGACCCACCCCGCCGATGGCGCACCTTTCGCCAGCCGGCAATCGACACACACGCACCCACCCACCGGGGCCCAGTGCAAAAAAAAAAAAAAAAAAAAAAAAAAAAAAAAACACACAAAAACAAAAAAACCAAACAACACAAACGACACGGGAAGCGCACACCGCCACTTCGCGCGCACGCCACCAACCAGTCGTCGTCTCAAAATAACAAACACAAACAAAATAAACTAACAACTAGGGCAACACAAAACAAAAACGCCTCGCACGAACCGAACCGCCCACAAAAAGGACAAGCACACGCACAGCCTCTGCTGACGACCACGACGCAGCGGCACGCTGCTCCTGTCCCGCGCCCCGCGCCCCGCGCCCCACTCGATTCACAACTCACGCGACACCGTCAACGACGGGCTCGCTTCCCGCAACCTACCACCTTTCCGCCACGACGCACAGCCCCAGCCCCACCCGACGACTGCACTTTCACCACCGCCTCCCCCTTCCCCCCCAAAACACACACACACACACACACACACACACACACACACACACAGCCAGCCAAAAACGCACTCGCGACCCACACATGCACGTGCATCGGCACACGCCAACCAGTCAACGTCGACAACCACACGCAAGGCTCGAAACGAAAACGAAACCGGCGTCCTTCCACGTTGCCATCAAGCTACGCGACACAAGACACAAGGAACCAACACAACAGCCGGCCCCACTAATTCCCACTCTCACGCCGCAAAAAGCACACCGACACCGCCTAACACGCACGCACATTCCCCTTCGCACTGACACCACCGACCGGCTCGCTACCACACACCTCTCGGCAGCCGTTTTCACGCCAATTCGCCACACCGCCCACACAGTCGACAAGCGCCCGAACTGTACGGCACACGCAACGACGCAGCGCAGCAAAGGGCGCCCGCAACACATACCTCTCCGCCGCCCGACGCGCCAACCGCCACGCCACACCACACCGCACCGCCAGCCACTCGCAAATTGTGCACTGCCACCAGCCACACGTCCAACACGCCGCGCCGCCTCCGGCCACCCGCCAGGGGGCGCTCACGTCCGCGACAACAGCGCGGCCCGCCGGGCCGGGCCGAACCGAACCGAGCCGCCGCTGCTCTGCACTCGGCACGGCCACACCCTGCTGCAGACCGGGCTCGTCCCTCTGTACGCGTCTGCCTGCGCATCAACACAACACGACCTTTTGTTTTTTTTTTTTCTCTCTCTACCGCCATCCCTTCTTCTCGCGTTTTACTCGTTGTTGCAGCAGCGGCGCACACCTACACATCCACAGCCCCAGCCGAGCCGGCCTCACCTCAGGGCCCGCCGCCAGCGTCTCCTCCTCGGGCACAGGTGCGGTGCTGTGGCCGCCCATCCAACCGCATTGCTGGCCGTCCAGCCACCAGGCGTTCCCACTGCCGCGAGCCACGCCGCGCACCGACCCTGCTGCAGAAAACGAAGCATAGCCAGAGACCGACCGATACACAAAGCAAGCCGTCGCCTCGCCTCTTGTCCTTCCTGCCTTCCTTCCGCCCCCGCCCTTCTCACACCACCGCCTCTCCACTTTCGCCCCCCCCCTCCTTTTTTTTTTTTTTTTTTGTTTTCTTCTTTCTTTCTTTCTTTCTTTGGCCCTCTCTCCTTCCCGCCATGGCGGTTACGGCACCGCGCTGCAGCGGCAGATTTTTTTGCGCCCACACGCCTACTCCTACCACCATTAACCTTGCCCTGCCCTGCCCTGCCCTGCCCTGCCCTGCCCATCAACGTCGCAGTCGAACCGACGCTTGCCAACACACTGCCCACGTTCCTTTCTCTTTTCGGCCTACGCCCATTACGCGCCGCCGCCACAGCACCTTCCCTTCCCACAACACACCGACGTCATCACACGCACCCAAAACAGGGGCCACGACCGTGTTCCTCGCCCACTCCCATCCCGCACGGTACGCACATTCCCAACTACTACCGCGCACCCTCCCTTTCCAATCTGTGTGTCTCTGTGTCTGTGTCCTGTCCGCGCGTGACGCCTCTCAACATCCGCCGTCCCCCGTCCCGTTTTCGCCCCCATGCCGTCGTCGCGCCGCCTCCTCCCCGTCCACCGCCGCCCCTGTCCGCCCCGCACCACACCATACACCGCTGCTTGTCCCGGCCGTTGCCACCAAAGGCGCCGACCGCAAACGCGCCACGCCGCAGCCCCCGTGCGTCTCGCGCTCGCTTGCATCTCCGTGCCGACGCTGCCTCTCTTCCCGCTCGCACTCGACCTCGACAACACAGTCTTTGGCTCCGCCACTGCGTGTTCCGGTGGTACGCACGCTGCAACACGTATGTATTCATTACCAGAGCGATGGCGAGGCATGACAGCATCTCTGTCTGACCAGAGAGTTCTTTATCGCTGCTAGTCGGCGCTTGGACCGCGCCAGACGACAGTAGTGGCACGCACCGGGTCGCCAGGAACAGTTGTTATATATATATTGTAGCGCGAGTCGGGAGAGGTAGTAGTCGGTCGACAGTAGTAGCGGGTGGACGGTTGTACTGAGCGGGCGTCGGCGGCGTGCTCTGCTCGTCTCGCGACTCTGGTCACGGTTCGGGACGATGTATAGTCTATTGTGTTATAATCAAAAGGTGGTGTGACGCTGCATTGCGCAAATCTGATAACGTATGTTCATTGTACTTATTTTGTTCAACAACAAAAGCCCCACTATTACTTTTTTTCTAAAGTAACTTTTGTCTCTTAACGAAAAACATTCACTTTTTAAAGACTACTTCCTATGGCATTTCCCTCCAAGGAGTGCAATTAATTACCAGCCAGCACTCATTCATTGCACACAGCTGTGTAAGGGGTATCTACAATTGAGGAGCGGATATAAATGCAATTTTTTTGTTTTTTTTTGTTTTTTTTTTTTTTTTTTTTTTTTTTTGTGTGTGTGTGTGTGTGTTGTAACCTCCCAGCAAAATTTAAAATAATGGACAATGTTATTTACGGATGCTAATGGACATTGCGCTAATTGTAACCTCGCCCACAATGAGAGGTATTGAAAATGGCAACAAAAATGTGAAATTCGCAATCTGACTCAAATATAAAGTCTTCACACAACATTTAAAAAAGTCCGTTCAGTGACAAGAAACTTCAATTAAACCGAAATATCGGTCTTTGGCCCTGTGCAAAACAATCAGAATTAAAGTCTTACCTCCGAATAAATGGATGTCACATTTCTGCTCTGGTTGTTGCGCAGCGCTTGGAGGAACTGCATTGCAAATAATAATATTCTCTTTTTTTGTGATTTTAGTGACATTTTTCTTCAAAGAAGTGGAATGAAATGTGAAGTGCAACGAACTCTTTAGTTCAATAAACAATTAAATGTTTGAAAAATGCTTTTGAAATAAAAATTATTATTGGGGAACTTGTTGGAGAATAATTACAATAAATACAATTTTTCATTATCTAATGATTATATTAATTAACAGTATACCTTATTCACCATCTTGACCAGTGTTGCCGACCGCCTACATCACACAACCGCGCTCGGCTGCTACTACTGACCGACCGCTCTGCATGACGACTATTAGCGTACTGCACGCGACGACTACTGACAGAGTACAGCCCTCAACTACACATAGCTACGGACTCGCAACGACTACTGACTGACTGAGAACCGCTCGCAACACTCGCGCAGTCCAGCGCAAACTCTCTGGTCACAGATGCTACAATGTCTCGCCATCGCTACTATGTTACATACGTGTTTCAGTGTCTTTTTCATTGGGGTAACGATCTTTGGCTCTTTTTATTCTGAATACAGGGCCAAAGGTCAACGCTGCTGCCCTTATACAATTTATCAGGTTTCATTATGTCTGTTGCAATGTTACATACGGTTCACTCTTTCATTAATATTATCGTTGGGTTTGTTTTGTAGGGACGTTAACATTCTGGCACATTTTTATTATCATCGGACTCTCTGCTATTTGTGCAGGGAGGTTATACCTGGGTCCATTTCCATTTTAATATTGATAGACTTTTTGTTTTCTCGTTGTTTTTCCTTCTTTTTTTTTTGTTTTGTTTTTCCCGCTCTCACCACCACCGCCGCATCACGCCTTCCGTTTTCTTGGTTTCTTTTCTGTTCTTCAACTGCTTCAACATCACCGCGCCCCATTTCCACACCACAGCCATCAGCCTCCAAGACGGGCGGGCGCAGTGTGCCATTTCCGGCGCACAAGCACACCCGTACGGTACTCTCCTCGCCCCCACGCCACCAACAACACAGCGACCACGCGGCTTTCAGGCATGGCACGGCACCGGCGAAATGCGCCGCCCCCGCCCCTCCGCGCATCCGTCCGTCTCGCCACGTTCACTGACAGCCGCGTCTGCGGCTACACCACGACAACCACAACACAACACCGCTCCCCTCCCTGGCAACTCACATTGTTTTTCTCCTCCTCTTTTGCACAAACCACAACGCCGAGCACAGGCGCAAGCCACCCACACCGCGCCCCTCCCCGTCCCGTCTTTGGCCGCCGCTCCTCGTTTGCCCCCTCCCATCTCCCGAAATGCCATGCCAGCAGCGTTACGCATGCCCCTCCCCTGTCCACACAACACTACCGCCTAACGAACAGCCTTCCGGGCCACATGCAGGGCACGCCCACCTCCAAACACTGCCAATTCACGGACGCACGCACACACACACTCACTTTCTCGACACCTTTCTGTACGGAGGGTGCGTCATCTCGACCGTGACAGAGTGACGGCAACTATCGACGATCCATTTCCCCCCAATGGTAAAACATGTCCACTAACACCTACATACATCATTCACGTACACAGACAATAGCATACACACAATGGGAGGGCACACGAACATGGACGGCACGGCACTGTCATACACTCTTCCTCAGAACCATATCAACAAACGTTACGTACATCCGGGAAAGCGAAAGCGAAAGCAAAAGCAAAGGCAAAGCCCAATGCAGCCGTCAAAGGTAACGTTCACCACGGCAGACACTTGCAGCCGCGCCGCCGTTAAACGCATTTCAGTGCGGCTCCAATACGCCTCCGACACGGGAACGTTCCGTTGCTCTACGAATGCGTTTCTCCCCTTTTTCCCTTCCTCTCTCTTTTGCCCCCCCTCCTTGCACTCTTGCCTCATTCCTCACGTTCTGCCCAGACATTCGACCGATCAAAGTCAACCTTTCGTTACCGTTCTCAGCGCGACGGTGTACAACAGTATGACGGGTGTGCCCAAGACTTCGGTTCAGTTGCGTGACGCCCGTCTATCGCGCCGATCGACAGTTACTCAGGGGGCGACGGATCGGACCACGTCACCGACACACAAAACACTTTCAAACAAACAAATACGCACCGGATGGACACAGACAAACACGTGTACAGACATTCGCCAAACAAACGACCGCCGCCGCCGCCGCCGCCGCCGCCGTCGTCGTCTAGCGTCGCGCTTACTGTACTGCACTGGACACGCGTGCATCTTGAATGACGACATCGGTGTGCGTGCGTCGTACGCAATCAGTCAGACACGGCTATCAAACATCAGAGTCGAATGGTACATCATCGTGCGTGTTCGCCGTACACGTACAGTACAATACAACAACAATGCGTCTTAATGGCACGTTCATTTCAACGTCACTCACACACCTCCACGCTGCAGTTACGTCGCACCATTGTCAAACTCGGCGTACAGCAAAGGGAATAGTGGGCGGCAAAAAAAAAAAAAAACAACCAAACAAAAACATTTCACATTTCACCCTCGCCATGTATGATGTGCAAAAAAACAAACCCGCAAACGGCCGTCGTTACGGTGACACAAAAGTCGCCGATCGCACAGTCCCCCCTCGCAGACGGGTAACACACACACACACACCAACAACACCAATGGGTCAAAAACCACGCCAACGAGGCGTGCCACCATTCCACGCCACGGCGACCAACCTCGTGGCCGTACCCCGCGCAACACGCTTTGACGCGCCCCCCCACCCACAATCAAAATGCACACATACATCACAGCCGTCCACACAAACAACAACAACAATTCCGCCCTTCCCGCAAAAGGCAAGTTGGTGGCCCTGAAAAGGGCCGTTTTGCCGCTCTCGCAACGGAGGAGCCTTCTCCATCCTTCCTTCCATTCCAGAGCCACCTCCTTACTTGGAGCTCGTGTACTTGGTCACCGCCTTCGTGCCCTCGCTCACGGCGTGCTTGGCCAGCTCGCCAGGCAGCAACAGCCGCACAGCGGTCTGGATCTCGCGGGACGTGATGGTCGAGCGCTTGTTGTAGTGCGCCAGCCGAGAAGCCTCGGCCGCAATGCGCTCGAAAATGTCGTTCACGAAGCTGTTCATGATGCTCATCGCCTTCGACGAGATGCCCGTGTCAGGGTGCACCTGCTTCAGCACCTTGTAGATGTAGATGGCATAGCTCTCCTTCCTCTTGCGCTTCTTCTTCTTGTCGCCCTTCGAAATGTTCTTCTGCGCCTTGCCAGCCTTCTTGGCGGCCTTCCCGCTAGTCTTGGGCGGCATCTCGAACCAACGTACGGCAGCAGCAACACCAGTACCAAGCGCTCCGCTCTAGTCAGCGTCTCCCCACACAGTGGCACCCGCCGCCAGCCGCCGCCGCACCTTTACCAGCTCGCCCTGTTGCGGCCGCCGACCAATGGGGCGCGCGCGCAACCGGCCGCCGCACCCGAGCCCATAAAGCACCCCCACCCCGGCTGCGCCGGCACGCACTCCGCTGCTCGACTCGCTGCCGCTCGCACCGGTCGTTTTCGTTTCCGTTTCGTGTGCACCGTCGCTAGCCCATCGCCATGTCCGGACGCGGAAAGGGAGGCAAAGTCAAGGGCAAGTCAAAGTCCCGCTCAAGCAGGGCTGGGCTCCAGTTCCCGGTCGGCAGAATCCACCGCCTCCTGCGCAAGGGAAACTACGCAGAGCGCGTCGGCGCCGGGGCGCCCGTCTACCTCGCCGCCGTCATTGAGTACCTCGCGGCTGAGGTGCTCGAGCTGGCCGGAAACGCGGCCCGCGACAACAAGAAGACGCGCATCATCCCGCGCCACCTGCAGCTTGCCATCCGCAACGACGAGGAGCTCAACAAGCTCCTGTCGGGCGTCACCATCGCACAGGGTGGTGTCCTGCCCAACATCCAGGCCGTCCTGCTGCCAAAGAAGACCGAGAAGAAGGCCTAAAGGAGGCCAGGCAATCGCAGCCGCCGCGTGCTCCCCTGCACGCAACGCGCTTTGCCGGCTCGGCCCACAACAATCGGCCCTTTTCAGGGCCACCACACAAACCTACGTCCAAAGCAAAATTTCAGTCGTCCTCGCCGCACCTTGTTTTGTTTTTTAACTTTGCACTTTCACAGCACAGCCGCCGCCGGCGCACGTCCGCCATCTTGTCGTCCACACAGCCCGTGTGGCCCAACACACACACACACACACATTTTGCACGGTCGCAGTCGCCTTCCAAACGACAACGGCAGCAATAATGACCATTGTTAAAGGGAGGCGTGTCGACACACCGCCCTCCACTCCCGCGCGCAACGGCCGTCGACACGAACGAAACAGCTGATCCGGCCGCCTTGCCTCGGAAACCCCAACGCCGCCGCAAACACACAGAGCCAAACCACGCAAGCAAATAATCACCGCCTCTCGCACAACAACACACAGCCCGCCATCTCCGTCGCGATCGATACAAAGACACACAAACGAAGCAGCTCCACACACAGCCAGCCACATGACACGTTTCCTTTCCTTCTCCCCTCCCAGTCACATCACGTCGCTCACAAACGGAAAGAAAGAAACAAAGAAAGAAAGAGAGAGAGAAACAAACAAACAACACAGCGCACACACGCAGCAACAACACAGACTCTTTCGCACTTTTCAACTTCCGAACAGTGTGGTGGCCCTGAAAAGGGCCGTTTTCTAGTCTCTCCCACCCACAAGCACGGCCGCGGGAAGGCCAGCGCCCGCTGCGACGCAGCCTAACCGCCGAAACCGTACAGGGTGCGCCCCTGCCTCTTCAGGGCGTACACCACGTCCATGGCCGTCACAGTCTTGCGCTTGGCGTGCTCAGTGTACGTCACCGCGTCGCGGATCACGTTCTCCAGGAACACCTTCAGCACCCCGCGGGTCTCCTCGTAGATCAGACCAGAGATGCGCTTCACGCCGCCCCTGCGAGCCAGGCGGCGGATGGCGGGCTTCGTGATGCCCTGGATGTTGTCGCGCAACACCTTGCGGTGCCGCTTGGCGCCACCCTTGCCGAGCCCCTTTCCTCCCTTGCCGCGGCCTGTCATCCTTCCTTCCTCGGGCAAAGCAAAACGTGCACAAACAGCAGCTGCAGCGGCTGGAGAGTCGGCTACGGTCTGCGCCCAGCGCTTTTTTTTTTTTTTTTTTTTTTTTTTTTTTTTTTTTTTTTTTTTTTTTTTTTTTGTCTGTTTGTGTGATGCAGGCCCGGCGCTTATGCGCCTCGCCGTGTACAGGTTACAGGTTGGTTTTTTTACATTTATTTATTTACAAGCAATAAATTTACTTTTGAAGGGACAGGCATCCCTGGGCTTCAGGAGCCCTTAGCCGACCTTCTATGATGTCTATTTTTCTTGGTATGAGTGGGGGTTTCCTAAACTAATTTTTACTTTTACAAGGATTACGACTAAGCTTTCTACTCTATTAGGCTCGTTGGTATCTTATATCGTTGGCCTGGTCTGGGTCTAGTTGTTCCTAGTTCTCTTATTTGGGGGAGGGTGTCTCTGTTGAGGTCTATTTTTCTGTGAAGTTTCCTGGCCTTTTCTTGGATTGTGGTTGCAACTGTATCCATCCCTGTTTCTGCATGTAGTTCTCTAATACTAGTCCACGGGGGGGCTCGAAGGATCCACCTGAGAACTTTGTTTTGCACGACTTGTAGGGAATTCAGTTGAGTTTTTGAGGCTATTCCCCATGCAGAGCTCCCGTATAGGAGGGCAGGGAGCACTGTTGCCTTGTAGAGGCGAAGTTTTGTGTCCTGATTGAGCATTCTGCTGAGGAAGAATGGGGCGAGGGCTTTGGCCATTTGAATGCATTTCTGCCTCTTTCCTTGTATGTGCTTGTGGAAGAAGAGGCTTGTGTCTAATTCGACGCCTAGATATTTAACAGATGGCGACCACGGAATCCTGTGGTTTAGGACCTGGATGGTGTCAACCCTTGGCCTTTTCTTAGAGAAGTAGACCATCGTTGTCTTGTCTGCATTCAGTGTTACCTTGTTGTCTCGGCACCATGCTATCACCATGTCCATTTGCCGCTGTAGGCGGTTGACGTTGGCGAAGTGCTGCCTACCGCTTATGAACAGCGCCGTGTCATCCGCGAATTGGGCAAGCTGGACGTTGTTCGTTCTTGGCAGGTCGTTTATGAAGATGTTGAATAATATTGGTGATAGCACGGACCCTTGTGGAATTCCTGCTGCCAGTGTTTTGGTGCTCGATGTTTTCTTTTCGATTGAGACGGATATCTGCCGATTCGCTAGGTATTCTGCTATGAGGTGTATGTAGCAGTCCGGAATCGTCGTCTGCGTTGCCAGCTTTTTGATTAGTTTGGCATGCCACACCCGGTCGTAGGCTTTATCCCAGTCGAGGAATGCGGCGGCGGTGGATGCTGCGACGTTGTAGTTCTTGGAGATGTGCTCCACTACCCGCATGACCTGCATTTCTGCCGAGAGCTTGCGCTGGAATCCGAACTGTTCCACCCTGATTGTGCCGTCTTCTGTCAGCGGTGGTTCCAGGCGTTTGAGTACCACTCTCTCTAGCACTTTGCTGGTGGTGCTCAGTAAGCTTATTGGGCGGTAGCTGGTTGCCCGTTGGAGGTCCTTCCCAGGTTTGGGGAGTGGTATGATCTTCGCTGTTTTCCATCTCTGCGGGAAGTAGTTGTGGATCAGACAGCTGTTGAAGATTCTTGTCATTAGCACCAGCGGTTTTCGGGAGATTTCTTTGAGGTGGGCGTTCGAGATGCCATCTGTGCCAGGCGCGGATTTTCCTTTTCGGTTTTTGATGATGTTTTTGACCTCCATCGGGGTGGTGAGAAGTGGTTGTTCGGTGGCTGGACGTCTGGTGTAATCTTCCATGAATTGTGACGTGCTTCGCTCTTCTTGAGCTTCTTCTTCTGTGAGGTCGAGGTTCGGTAGCGTGTTTTGTTGTTCGTACGCTTCTGCGAAAGACTCTGCGATCTCCAGCGGGTCGAATGTTAGCCCTTGGTTAGTGCGCAGTGCACGCTTCGGTTCCCTGGGGCATCGGATTGCTTTAACTAGGTCCCATTCTTGCTTTTGTTGGAGACGGAACTGTTCCATCTTATCTTCCCATTGTTCTGTTCTCCATTCTTGCAGACGGTTTCGGAGCTCGCGTTGCAATCTGTTCATTGTTTGTTTGTCTCGTGGGTTCCGGTACTGCTGCCATCTTCTGCGGAACCTGTTTTTCTGCTGTTTAAGTTCCTCTAGCAAGGGGGGAAGTTCCGCTGTGTGAGGATGTTGCCTTATTGTCGTCGTGGAGGCCTTTCGGATTGCTGTCTGAATCTTGTGTTCCAGGTATTCCACCGCCGACTCTATCTCTTCTTTCGTTTGGAGTCTTAGTGTTGGATTCACGGTGTTATTGAGAATTCTTCGAAAGGAGCACCAGTCTGTTGTTCTGGTGGTCCATTGTTGGTCTGACAGTTGGATTTGTTGCAGTTTGATCAGTACAGGTAGATGGTCTGACGAGAGGTCTTGTATCGTTGTCAGATCGATGTGTGTTGGGACGTTTTTTGATATTACGATGTCCAACACGTCTGGGGTGCATCTTCTGAACACTGGAATGTACGTTGGGTCATCTGGTCCGTGTATGTTTAGGTTCAGGTCTTCTGCGAAGTTGAGTAGCCTGTTCCCGTTCGCGTTGTTCACGCGGGAGTTCCATATAAGGTGTTTGCTGTTTAGATCTCCTCCAATCAGGACGGTCGGTGAAAGGTTTGTTATTGCTTCCAGATCTTGCCTCCGCAGTTCCGCACGTGGAGGAAGATAAACTGCTGCGAATGTGATGTTTCCCGAGTTCGTTCGAACGGTGACGGCCGTGGCTTCTAGGGCGTTGCGTAGGTGGAGGTCTTCCTGGTGATGTATTAGTGACCGTCGTACGAACACTGCTGTGCCTCCTCCTCTTCGCAGGTGTCGATCTTTCCTGTAGGTGTACATGTTTCTTAGTTTGTATGGCTCATTATCTCTCAGGTGCGTTTCATTTACGAGTAGGATATCGATATTGTGGGCTGTTATAAACTGCTCCAGCTCTATTTTCTTGCCTTTTAGGCCGTTTGCGTTCCAGGTGGCCGCGGTGATTTCTCGTGTTGGTCCGTTTGCCATGCTATTCAAACAACGAGATTACTCCTTGGGCCAGTGCGAGTATCTTTGAGAATGGGTCGTTGGCGTTTTTGATGTCTTCGGCTGTCTTCTTTATTTTGGTCAACGTGTCTGGTTTGAAGAAAGACGACACCAGAGACGTGATCTGCTTGATTGCGTCACTGAATGATCCTGTGGCTGGTTGGTCTTGCTGTGTTTGCTGTTGGTCTTGGTTTGGTTGGCGGCCCCAAGCTGTGGTTCGGGTCGCCTGTCGCTGTCGGAGAGGGGGGAAGTTGTTTGCCGTATTTGCTGGCGCTGGTGGTGGTGGCGGACCTGCTGTTGTTGTTGGTCGGCCTGGTTGTGTTCCTCTGAGGTTTATTGCTGGTCGGAAAGGCTTTAGTGCTTTCTGGAACTCTGGACAGCCTCTGAAGTTTGCTGGATGGCCTTTCGCTCCGCATAAAACGCATGTGCATGGTTCTGCCTGTGGTAGTGTGCAGGCTGCTGAGGGATGCGGGCCGGCACACTTCACGCACCTTGGCGGAAGCTTGCAGTACTTGGCTGTGTGCCGCAGGCGTTGGCAATTTTTGCACTGGGGCGGACCGTCGCGCGGTTCGTAATTTTCAATCCGCACTTTCGTGTCGAGCATTAGTTTTTCATTGTATATTTTTTCTGATTTCCTCACTTTTGGCAGCGACACCACGTAGACCGGGATGGGTTCCAGCTTCTTGGTTTCCTCGTTCCTCTGCCTGTATTGATGAATATCTTTTACTTCATATCCTCTGTCTAGGAGCACGTTAACGAGAATTTGCGGTGGCACCGTTTCTGGGATGCCCTTGACGACGACCTTCAGGCATCTGTCCTCCGGCATCTGGTGGGTGAAGTAATGCATGTGGTTTTGCTCTAGGAAGGTATTGGCCTTCTTGTAGTCTTCGATCGACGTGAAGTGGTACCTTATATGGTCTCCCTTGTATATGGCGCGGAGCTCGCCTTCTATGTGTTTCTTAATCTCCGCGTTCAATCGGAGATAGTCTTTCGTATGGTACACCACCAAGGGGGGCGGTCTTCCTGGTGCCGTTGGTGGTGGCTGGCTCTGCTGGGCGTCTGGTTGGTCGTTGGTCTGGTCCGCGAGTGCGGTGTACGCGTTGCTGACTGGTACAGTAAACGTGGATGGTTCGGTCTTTGCGCGCTTCGGGTCGTCGTTGTCACCATTTGCGGTCGCGGGCTGGCTGAGTTTCTTCCGACGCCTCTTGTTAGTGACTAGCTGAAAGCCGGCTTCATCAGCCTGCTCGCAGGTTGTCGCGGTGATCGGTGGGTCACAGACCATGTCTGCGTTGCTATAGTCGTATTCGGCCTCCGATAGCTCGGCTGCCGAGTAGTCCGATTCTTCCGACGAGTCTGGTATTTTCAAGTTGTCCTCGGAGTCGCTGCTGTGTCGTCCGGGTGTCTTCGACTTCTTCGTGGCGTTGGTCCTCCATTCTGCCCTGATCAGGGCGTCGCGCATCATCTGCCTTTCTTCCATTGTCAGGTGATTGAGAACCTCGGTCGAGAAGAACCGCGGTTCGGCGGGTTTCTCTGTTTGATCCATCGCTGGAAGTTCTCGTGCTGTTGGTTCCGTGTTGTCTGGTGGTGGAGGGGTGGGAGCCCTGTCCGCGGATTTAGGCCTATCCCCTGCCATGTTCAGAGCCTACACGACGCGGGCTGGTCCCGCCGCAGCAGGGGCCCTGGCCGTGAATATTCCCTAACCGCTATCCACCTCAGGCTAACCCTGGGTTCTGGCCTGTACCTACTGTCGCCCTAGCACCCTACCTCCCTAACTAACACGACAGTTTTGCGTTGCGTCTCTAAAGAGACACACTCGGAGCGCCTCAGAGCTGGGAGCAGATCGAGCGACCGCGCGCTACGGCTGCCAGCGCGAGACTGAGCCCAGCGCGCCCGCCGCCCCCCTATATAGACTCTGGCCCGCCCTCCCCCCACCACGCGCAACCGAGGGCATATAAGCGCAGCACGGAGGCGCGCGGGCCCGTTGTCAAGGCAGCACCGGACGCCGCGCCGCACCTAACCTCCACGCACGCCGCTCCGCTACCGCTACCGCCATGGCCCGCACAAAGCAAACGGCCCGCAAGTCCACCGGCGGAAAGGCGCCGCGCAAACAGCTCGCCACCAAGGCGGCGAGGAAGAGCGCGCCCGCCACCGGAGGCGTCAAGAAGCCCCACCGCTACAGGCCGGGCACCGTCGCCCTGCGAGAAATCAGGCGCTACCAGAAGAGCACAGAGCTGCTCATCCGCAAGCTGCCATTCCAGCGCCTAGTGCGCGAGATCGCCCAGGACTTCAAGACCGACCTGCGCTTCCAGAGCTCCGCAGTCATGGCCCTGCAGGAGGCCAGCGAGGCCTACCTCGTCGGCCTCTTCGAAGACACCAACCTGTGCGCAATCCACGCCAAGCGCGTCACCATCATGCCCAAGGACATCCAGCTCGCGCGCCGCATCCGCGGCGAGCGCGCCTAAACCGCGCCGCGGCACCGCACCGCACAAACAAAAACGGCCCTTTTCAGGGCCACTAACATCTCTCCGTCGCGAGCAACCTTTGTCGGTCGCCTGCCTCTCGCCCCGCAACCCAAAAACAAAAACCACCACTTCCCGTCCGTCCGCCACACCCGCTCACTCTGCCTGCCTGCTAGCAGCGCGCAACAATCACACATCATCCCTCCCCGGCGCACAATACCCAACGGCCGACGTCACACCGCACGGGTGGCTGGCCGGCCGCCGCTTTCGTTTCGAAAACAAAAACAAAAACACCCGCACTCCACTCCGACGGCCAACGGCCAGGCAGGCGCGCTCGCTCGCTCTACACGCCACCGAAATCCCCCGCCGACTCCTTCCCACATCTCAACGTGCCCCCCGTTGCAAAACATAACACACACAAAGGAACAAAACAAAGACCAGACACGACTCGACAAGACGACAGACATCCGAGAAGAACGAACGCAGGCAAGCCAACCAACGTATTCAAACAAAACAACAACGTGACAGAAAACCAACCGTCGGCCGCCGCCACAAACACGGCGACAATCAACCACGACAACAACAACAACACCGCTTACCGCTACCGCCGCCCACACCCGCCACCGACCCCCGCAATCCAACCACCGCGGCACGCAAACAGCATCCCCACGGGCATACAGACAGACCCCCACACCAAACGCAACACGACAATCAAAACCTTCCCCGACGTGCTTTGATGGCCCTGAGAAGGGCCGTTTTGGGCCGCGCGTCTCTTGCGCGCCACTAGACGACGACGGGGGGTGGGGACGACGGAGCCAAGCGCCAAACCCTTCCTTTCCCATCTCTTTCTCCTCTACTCTACTTCTTCTTCTTGGGCGAAGCCTTCGCCTTAGACGGCGTCGTCGCCTTCTTCGGGCGCGGCGCCTTCGGCTTCTTCGTCGGAACCTTGGCGGCCTTCTTCGCCTTCGACGGCGACTTGGCCTTGGCCGGCTTGGCCGCAGCCGCCTTCTTCGCACCCGCGGGAGCGGCCGACGCCGCAGACGCCTTCTTGGCGGCGCCCGCCTTCCGACCGGTCGCCGCCTTCACGCCACCAGCCTTCTTTGCGCCGGCCGCACGGGCGCCCTTCTTCTCCTTGCTGGCCGGAGCGGCGCGCTTCTTCTTGGCACCGCCAGCACGAGCCTTGCCGCCCTCGGCCGCCCCCCCGCCGCCGCCGGCGCCGGCAAGCTTGAACGAGCCGGACGCGCCCTTCCCCTTCGTCTGCACCAGCTCGCCCGCCACGACGGCCGACTTGAGGTACTTCTTGATAAACGGCGCCAGCTTCTCCGCGTCCAGCTTGTAGTGCGCGGCTATGTACTTCTTGATCGCCTGCAGCGACGACCCGCCGCGCTCCTTCAGACTCTTGATGGCGGCCGTCACCATCTCAGAGGTGCGCGGGTGCGCAGGCTTGGCGCGCGGCTTCTTCGCAGACGACGCAGACTTGGCCTTCTTCGTAGTGCCGGTGGCGGCGGGTGCCGCAGCAGTCTCGTTCGTAGCCGCCTGATCTGCCATTTCGACGACGCGCGTAACACACAGCGAGAGCGAGCGGGACGGCAGGCACGCAAGCACAGCACAGCAGCAGAGCAGAGAATCACAAGGCCCAGCCAGTGTCGCGGGCGGGCGCGGACGGCCGAGAGAGCGGCCGCCACTCTGCGCGCCGCCGCGCCGCGCCTCCCGCGCTTGCTACCGCCCAACGTCCGACAGCCTGTGCGGAGCAGCCCCAAACCTGCGCCACAACCGCCCGCGCCTTTCAAACCACCGAGGATGGGGCTACACACAGCCACACCACAGTCGCCAACCAGTCGCCACGGCAGCGCCGCAAACCACGGCCAAACTGCAGCTACCGCGCGCTACAGCCTGGGTCGGCCCGCCGAGAATCGCCGCCCCCGCCCAAATGCCGCCCCCACAGCCCCAGCCGACGACCCGCCACAATGGCCAAACCTTCGGCAAAACTCCCACACCGTCGCCGCGGCAGCCCGGCCAGCGCGGCCGGCGCCACAGCCACACAAGCCGAGGCGTGCGGCGATGACGGCCGTGCAAACGCGCCTCCGCCGCCCCATCGCCTTCCGTCGCCCTCCCGCCGTTTCCCGATCGGCCCGCAGCCGTCGGGCCACATCGCGCGCCGTCCTCCTCCTCTCGCCGGCCAACATTCACAGCCGTTTCTCACCAATTGCCCGCCGCAAACGGACGCCGCCTGCGCAACAGGCGCCGCCGCCCCTCGCCGCTTCCGACCCAACCCCTCGACCGAGGCAAACCGCAATCCGAATCTACAGACCAACCCAATCTGCCGTCAAGCACACACGACAGCCGACCTTACACGTTACGCGTTACACATTACGTTTACACGTCTACGTTAGGTTAGGTTAGGTGGACGTGGGTTAGGTTAAGGGGACTTGGGTTAGGTTAAGCGTCAAACTTAGGTTAAGCATTCAAACACGTCAGGCGTCAGAGGTTAGGTTAGGTTAGGTTACACGTTAGGTTAAGGGGTCAGTGCTAGGTTAAGAAGCGTCAAACGTAGGTTAAAAAAGCGTTCAAACGTGAGGCGTGAGCCGGACAGCTTACCTTACGTAGACGTTAGGGGCTCACAGGCTGAGCTCACCTCGCCACACCACAGGTTAGGTTCGGTTCGGTTCGCTCGGCTCAGCGTAAAGCGCCGAGGTCAGGGTTACGTTCGTTCACCTTCGGGCGCCACACTTTCGGTTGAAAGGTCGCGACGGGACGACGTCGGCACGCACGCCGCAAACGAACAAAAACGTACAGACGACGTCGGAAACCGCCGACAGACGGGGGAGCAGCACGACCACGACCAGACACCGAGCGCGAACGAGACACACGCGAACCACCCCCACCGGCCAAAGGGCACCACACAACAACCCAGAGCACCACGTGTCGACACCAGAGCAACCCGCCGCTCACGCGACATGGCTGGCACCGAAGGGCAACCGCCCGCAACTGCGCTTTCCGCGCCGGCCCGGATGCACGTCGTGCTACAACAACACCACTACCGTACACAGCCGCTGTTCACAACATCACTATCAATGGCGCGCCCGCGGCTCGCCGCCGTCGCAGTCGCAGCCCCAACGCCAGCACTTTTGCACCACCATTCACACGCACCGCAACACAGCTCGCCGACACAGCCGAACAAAACAAACACCACACAACAACAGCAACAACAACGCCGCCGCCTCTACTTGTGCCGGCGACCCACCCCGCCGATGGCGCACCTTTCGCCAGCCGGCAATCGACACACACGCACCCACCCACCGGGGCCCAGTGCAAAAAAAAAAAAAAAAAAAAAAAAAAAAAAAAAAAAACACAAAAACAAAAAAACCAAACAACACAAACGACACGGGAAGCGCACACCGCCACTTCGCGCGCACGCCACCAACCAGTCGTCGTCTCAAAATAACAAACACAAACAAAATAAACTAACAACTAGGGCAACACAAAACAAAAACGCCTCGCACGAACCGAACCGCCCACAAAAAGGACAAGCACACGCACAGCCTCTGCTGACGACCACGACGCAGCGGCACGCTGCTCCTGTCTCGCGCCCCGCGCCCCGCGCCCCACTCGATTCACAACTCACGCGACACCGTCAACGACGGGCTCGCTTCCCGCAACCTACCACCTTTCCGCCACGACGCACAGCCCCAGCCCCACCCGACGACTGCACTTTCACCACCGCCTCCCCCTTCCCCCCCAAAACACACACACACACACACACACACACACACACACACACACAGCCAGCCAAAAACGCACTCGCGACCCACACATGCACGTGCATCGGCACACGCCAACCAGTCAACGTCGACAACCACACGCAAGGCTCGAAACGAAAACGAAACCGGCGTCCTTCCACGTTGCCATCAAGCTACGCGACACAAGACACAAGGAACCAACACAACAGCCGGCCCCACTAATTCCCACTCTCACGCCGCAAAAAGCACACCGACACCGCCAAACACGCACGCACATTCCCCTTCGCACTGACACCACCGACCGGCTCGCTACCACACACCTCTCGGCAGCCGTTTTCACGCCAATTCGCCACACCGCCCACACAGTCGACAAGCGCCCGCCCTGTACGGCACACGCAACGACGCAGCGCAGCAAAGGGCGCCCGCAACACATACCTCTCCGCCGCCCGACGCGCCAACCGCCACGCCACACCACACCGCACCGCCAGCCACTCGCAAATTGTGCACTGCCACCAGCCACACGTCCAACACGCCGCGCCGCCTCCGGCCACCCGCCAGGGGGCGCTCACGTCCGCGACAACAGCGCGGCCCGCCGGGCCGGGCCGAACCGAACCGAGCCGCCGCTGCTCTGCACTCGGCACGGCCACACCCTGCTGCAGACCGGGCTCGTCCCTCTGTACGCGTCTGCCTGCGCATCAACACAACACGACCTTTTGTTTTTTTTTTTTCTCTCTCTACCGCCATCCCTTCTTCTCGCGTTTTACTCGTTGTTGCAGCAGCGGCGCACACCTACACATCCACAGCCCCAGCCGAGCCGGCCTCACCTCAGGGCCCGCCGCCAGCGTCTCCTCCTCGGGCACAGGTGCGGTGCTGTGGCCGCCCATCCAACCGCATTGCTGGCCGTCCAGCCACCAGGCGTTCCCACTGCCGCGAGCCACGCCGCGCACCGACCCTGCTGCAGAAAACGAAGCATAGCCAGAGACCGACCGATACACAAAGCAAGCCGTCGCCTCGCCTCTTGTCCTTCCTGCCTTCCTTCCGCCCCCGCCCTTCTCACACCACCGCCTCTCCACTTTCGCCCCCCCCTCCTTTTTTTTTTTTTTTTTTTGTTTTCTTCTTTCTTTCTTTCTTTCTTTGGCCCTCTCTCCTTCCCGCCATGGCGGTTACGGCACCGCGCTGCAGCGGCAGATTTTTTTGCGCCCACACGCCTACTCCTACCACCATTAACCTTGCCCTGCCCTGCCCTGCCCTGCCCTGCCCTGCCCATCAACGTCGCAGTCGAACCGACGCTTGCCAACACACTGCCCACGTTCCTTTCTCTTTTCGGCCTACGCCCATTACGCGCCGCCGCCACAGCACCTTCCCTTCCCACAACACACCGACGTCATCACACGCACCCAAAACAGGGGCCACGACCGTGTTCCTCGCCCACTCCCATCCCGCACGGTACGCACATTCCCAACTACTACCGCGCACCCTCCCTTTCCAATCTGTGTGTCTCTGTGTCTGTGTCCTGTCCGCGCGTGACGCCTCTCAACATCCGCCGTCCCCCGTCCCGTTTTCGCCCCCATGCCGTCGTCGCGCCGCCTCCTCCCCGTCCACCGCCGCCCCTGTCCGCCCCGCACCACACCATACACCGCTGCTTGTCCCGGCCGTTGCCACCAAAGGCGCCGACCGCAAACGCGCC
The DNA here is from genome assembly GCF_021461395.2 of Schistocerca americana. Classification (NCBI taxonomy): domain Eukaryota; kingdom Metazoa; phylum Arthropoda; class Insecta; order Orthoptera; family Acrididae; genus Schistocerca; species Schistocerca americana. The sequence continues at coordinate 29,796 of NW_025726273.1, read as the reverse complement.
ACGCCGCAGCCCCCGTGCGTCTCGCGCTCGCTTGCATCTCCGTGCCGACGCTGCCTCTCTTCCCGCTCGCACTCGACCTCGACAACACAGTCTTTGGCTCCGCCACTGCGTGTTCCGGTGGTACGCACGCTGCAACACGTATGTATTCATTACCAGAGCGATGGCGAGGCATGACAGCATCTCTGTCTGACCAGAGAGTTCTTTATCGCTGCTAGTCGGCGCTTGGACCGCGCCAGACGACAGTAGTGGCACGCACCGGGTCGCCAGGAACAGTTGTTATATATATATTGTAGCGCGAGTCGGGAGAGGTAGTAGTCGGTCGACAGTAGTAGCGGGTGGACGGTTGTACTGAGCGGGCGTCGGCGGCGTGCTCTGCTCGTCTCGCGACTCTGGTCACGGTTCGGGACGATGTATAGTCTATTGTGTTATAATCAAAAGGTGGTGTGACGCTGCATTGCGCAAATCTGATAACGTATGTTCATTGTACTTATTTTGTTCAACAACAAAAGCCCCACTATTACTTTTTTTCTAAAGTAACTTTTGTCTCTTAACGAAAAACATTCACTTTTTAAAGACTACTTCCTATGGCATTTCCCTCCAAGGAGTGCAATTAATTACCAGCCAGCACTCATTCATTGCACACAGCTGTGTAAGGGGTATCTACAATTGAGGAGCGGATATAAATGCAATTTTTTTTTTTTTTTTTGTTTTTTTTTTTTTTTTTTTTTTTTTGTGTGTGTGTGTGTGTGTTGTAACCTCCCAGCAAAATTTAAAATAATGGACAATGTTATTTACGGATGCTAATGGACATTGCGCTAATTGTAACCTCGCCCACAATGAGAGGTATTGAAAATGGCAACAAAAATGTGAAATTCGCAATCTGACTCAAATATAAAGTCTTCACACAACATTTAAAAAAGTCCGTTCAGTGACAAGAAACTTCAATTAAACCGAAATATCGGTCTTTGGCCCTGTGCAAAACAATCAGAATTAAAGTCTTACCTCCGAATAAATGGATGTCACATTTCTGCTCTGGTTGTTGCGCAGCGCTTGGAGGAACTGCATTGCAAATAATAATATTCTCTTTTTTTGTGATTTTAGTGACATTTTTCTTCAAAGAAGTGGAATGAAATGTGAAGTGCAACGAACTCTTTAGTTCAATAAACAATTAAATGTTTGAAAAATGCTTTTGAAATAAAAATTATTATTGGGGAACTTGTTGGAGAATAATTACAATAAATACAATTTTTCATTATCTAATGATTATATTAATTAACAGTATACCTTATTCACCATCTTGACCAGTGTTGCCGACCGCCTACATCACACAACCGCGCTCGGCTGCTACTACTGACCGACCGCTCTGCATGACGACTATTAGCGTACTGCACGCGACGACTACTGACAGAGTACAGCCCTCAACTACACATAGCTACGGACTCGCAACGACTACTGACTGACTGAGAACCGCTCGCAACACTCGCGCAGTCCAGCGCAAACTCTCTGGTCACAGATGCTACAATGTCTCGCCATCGCTACTATGTTACATACGTGTTTCAGTGTCTTTTTCATTGGGGTAACGATCTTTGGCTCTTTTTATTCTGAATACAGGGCCAAAGGTCAACGCTGCTGCCCTTATACAATTTATCAGGTTTCATTATGTCTGTTGCAATGTTACATACGGTTCACTCTTTCATTAATATTATCGTTGGGTTTGTTTTGTAGGGACGTTAACATTCTGGCACATTTTTATTATCATCGGACTCTCTGCTATTTGTGCAGGGAGGTTATACCTGGGTCCATTTCCATTTTAATATTGATAGACTTTTTGTTTTCTCGTTGTTTTTCCTTCTTTTTTTTTTGTTTTGTTTTTCCCGCTCTCACCACCACCGCCGCATCACGCCTTCCGTTTTCTTGGTTTCTTTTCTGTTCTTCAACTGCTTCAACATCACCGCGCCCCATTTCCACACCACAGCCATCAGCCTCCAAGACGGGCGGGCGCAGTGTGCCATTTCCGGCGCACAAGCACACCCGTACGGTACTCTCCTCGCCCCCACGCCACCAACAACACAGCGACCACGCGGCTTTCAGGCATGGCACGGCACCGGCGAAATGCGCCGCCCCCGCCCCTCCGCGCATCCGTCCGTCTCGCCACGTTCACTGACAGCCGCGTCTGCGGCTACACCACGACAACCACAACACAACACCGCTCCCCTCCCTGGCAACTCACATTGTTTTTCTCCTCCTCTTTTGCACAAACCACAACGCCGAGCACAGGCGCAAGCCACCCACACCGCGCCCCTCCCCGTCCCGTCTTTGGCCGCCGCTCCTCGTTTGCCCCCTCCCATCTCCCGAAATGCCATGCCAGCAGCGTTACGCATGCCCCTCCCCTGTCCACACAACACTACCGCCTAACGAACAGCCTTCCGGGCCACATGCAGGGCACGCCCACCTCCAAACACTGCCAATTCACGGACGCACGCACACACACACTCACTTTCTCGACACCTTTCTGTACGGAGGGTGCGTCATCTCGACCGTGACAGAGTGACGGCAACTATCGACGATCCATTTCCCCCCAATGGTAAAACATGTCCACTAACACCTACATACATCATTCACGTACACAGACAATAGCATACACACAATGGGAGGGCACACGAACATGGACGGCACGGCACTGTCATACACTCTTCCTCAGAACCATATCAACAAACGTTACGTACATCCGGGAAAGCGAAAGCGAAAGCAAAAGCAAAGGCAAAGCCCAATGCAGCCGTCAAAGGTAACGTTCACCACGGCAGACACTTGCAGCCGCGCCGCCGTTAAACGCATTTCAGTGCGGCTCCAATACGCCTCCGACACGGGAACGTTCCGTTGCTCTACGAATGCGTTTCTCCCCTTTTTCCCTTCCTCTCTCTTTTGCCCCCCCTCCTTGCACTCTTGCCTCATTCCTCACGTTCTGCCCAGACATTCGACCGATCAAAGTCAACCTTTCGTTACCGTTCTCAGCGCGACGGTGTACAACAGTATGACGGGTGTGCCCAAGACTTCGGTTCAGTTGCGTGACGCCCGTCTATCGCGCCGATCGACAGTTACTCAGGGGGCGACGGATCGGACCACGTCACCGACACACAAAACACTTTCAAACAAACAAATACGCACCGGATGGACACAGACAAACACGTGTACAGACATTCGCCAAACAAACGACCGCCGCCGCCGCCGCCGCCGCCGCCGTCGTCGTCTAGCGTCGCGCTTACTGTACTGCACTGGACACGCGTGCATCTTGAATGACGACATCGGTGTGCGTGCGTCGTACGCAATCAGTCAGACACGGCTATCAAACATCAGAGTCGAATGGTACATCATCGTGCGTGTTCGCCGTACACGTACAGTACAATACAACAACAATGCGTCTTAATGGCACGTTCATTTCAACGTCACTCACACACCTCCACGCTGCAGTTACGTCGCACCATTGTCAAACTCGGCGTACAGCAAAGGGAATAGTGGGCGGCAAAAAAAAAAAAAAACAACCAAACAAAAACATTTCACATTTCACCCTCGCCATGTATGATGTGCAAAAAAACAAACCCGCAAACGGCCGTCGTTACGGTGACACAAAAGTCGCCGATCGCACAGTCCCCCCTCGCAGACGGGTAACACACACACACACACCAACAACACCAATGGGTCAAAAACCACGCCAACGAGGCGTGCCACCATTCCACGCCACGGCGACCAACCTCGTGGCCGTACCCCGCGCAACACGCTTTGACGCGCCCCCCCACCCACAATCAAAATGCACACATACATCACAGCCGTCCACACAAACAACAACAACAATTCCGCCCTTCCCGCAAAAGGCAAGTTGGTGGCCCTGAAAAGGGCCGTTTTGCCGCTCTCGCAACGGAGGAGCCTTCTCCATCCTTCCTTCCATTCCAGAGCCACCTCCTTACTTGGAGCTCGTGTACTTGGTCACCGCCTTCGTGCCCTCGCTCACGGCGTGCTTGGCCAGCTCGCCAGGCAGCAACAGCCGCACAGCGGTCTGGATCTCGCGGGACGTGATGGTCGAGCGCTTGTTGTAGTGCGCCAGCCGAGAAGCCTCGGCCGCAATGCGCTCGAAAATGTCGTTCACGAAGCTGTTCATGATGCTCATCGCCTTCGACGAGATGCCCGTGTCAGGGTGCACCTGCTTCAGCACCTTGTAGATGTAGATGGCATAGCTCTCCTTCCTCTTGCGCTTCTTCTTCTTGTCGCCCTTCGAAATGTTCTTCTGCGCCTTGCCAGCCTTCTTGGCGGCCTTCCCGCTAGTCTTGGGCGGCATCTCGAACCAACGTACGGCAGCAGCAACACCAGTACCAAGCGCTCCGCTCTAGTCAGCGTCTCCCCACACAGTGGCACCCGCCGCCAGCCGCCGCCGCACCTTTACCAGCTCGCCCTGTTGCGGCCGCCGACCAATGGGGCGCGCGCGCAACCGGCCGCCGCACCCGAGCCCATAAAGCACCCCCAGCCCTACGGCCCTCAGGAGTCGTGGAGCAAACGTTAGGCCTCCTAACGCAACTGCTCCACGAAATCAGGCAACAGAACGCCCAAATTCTTACCGCCATTAATTTGGTGCTCCAAGGGTCGCACAACAATGCGACCACAGCAGAGACATCCTCCCTTCAGTGATGGATAGACGACCCCATATCCAAGGACTCAAAATGTGCGTCTTCAACGCAAACGGCATTGTCGGACAAAACAACGAGTTCCGCGAGTTCCTACGCGATGAAAACATAGACGTATGTATGGTGGCCGAGACACACCTTAAACCGGGTGTAAGGGTGTCGGTACCCAACTACAACTGCTACAGGACCGACCGGCCCACCGCTGGAGGCGGGGTAGCAACATACGTCAAACGCGGAATCCCCCATCATCAGGTCCACCCACCAGCAACTAGGCAAATAGAAACAGCGGCAATAGAGATTGCCACTGTCACAGGGCCCCTCACTGTCGTTGCAGCATATCGCCCTCCCTCCTATACTCTGGAAGAGGACGACATAGCAGCCCTAGGCCAAATAAGAGGAAAACTCTTCATTGGCGGTGACCTAAACGCCAAACATGCAGACTGGCACTCGCGAAACTCAAACAGAGCTGGTCGTCAACTGCAACGACTCGCGCGCACCCACCACTTTCACATATGGGGTCCAGAGGAGCCCTCCCACTTCCCCAGAAACGGGGGAAGGGCGGACGTCCTCGACATAGCGCTCACCAAAAGAATAACGGGATTTGTGACCGCGCAATCGGTTAACCGAATGTCTTCCGATCACAATCCCGTGATTCTCGAGGTCGACATAGGAGACTGGGTACCTCTCCAGCAACAACACGTCTCATACAAGCGCACTAACTGGGAGCAATTCAAAGTTGACGTAACTTCAGCAATTGCCCAGGCCCCGCCTCCAACTGCAGATTCTGCAGAACAGGCGCTTAAAGATCTCACCAGCACGATCCTGCAAGCAGCAAAGGAGGCCACACCACAGCCACCGGACGGCCCTCCCCCTGTTAAGCAACTCCCGCCGCACCTGCTTGCCCAAATTAGAAACAAAAATAGGATCGCCAAAGAGTGGAAGCTCACAAAGAACCCCGTAACTAGGAGGCTACTGAACCGCCTACAAAGAGAGCTCAAGGTCGCACTCACTGAGCACCGCAACCAGCAATGGTCGGCGCGACTTTCGGCCCTCCGCGTGGACGACAATAGCCTCTGGCAGGCGACCAAACAGATCACCAAAAGACGCGCCAGACTGCCACCTCTGCACGGCGAGCGCGGACTTGTCTTTAGCACCGCAGATAAGGCAAATGCCCTGGCAGATGCCTTTGAAAAACAGTTCCGCCCCGCGGAGGCGCAGGACAGGGACCATGAAGCCGTCGTTCGACGTCAGCTCGCCACATTCCTTGCGGCGGACGACGCCGACGACGACGAAGAAAACACACCGCTCTTCACACCCGACGACGTGAACCGAGTAATCAGGTCGCTACCTAACAAAAGAGCCCCAGGCCACGACCAGCTCAACAACGTAGTAGTGAAACACCTCCCACCCCCTGCCGTAGCCCACATCGCAAATATCTTTAATGAGATCACGCGTTCCCGCAAGTTTCCAAGGTGCTGGAAACACGCAGAAGTCGTTGCGATCGCGAAACCCGGTAAAGACCCGGTTATCCCGCAGAACCACCGACCAATCAGCCTTTTGCCAACCCTTAGCAAAATTTACGAACGCCTGCTACTCATCCCCATTCTCGACCACGTCAGCACACAACAAATCCTGCCGGACTTTCAGTTCGGTTTCCGGCAGGAACACTCCGCGCCCCAGCAACTAATGAGGGTCGTCGAAGCAGCTACCGAAAGCTTCAATCGTAAAAGTTACTGCGGGGTAGTGCTACTTGACGTAGCCGCTGCCTTTGACTCTGTCTGGCACACCGGGCTTCTCTACAAGCTATACTCCCAAGGCTTCCCAGGTCCGATAGTGAAGCTACTCGCGAGCTATCTCTCCAAAAGGACCTTCTCCGTTAGGATCGAGTCGTCGCTCTCCACAAAGCGGCGCATCAGGGCAGGTGTGCCCCAGGGGTCGGTACTGGGCCCGGTTCTGTACAACCTGTACACTGCCGACCTCCCGACCGTACCGCTGGTGCACACTGCTCAGTATGCCGACGACACAGCGTTCTTCACGCGTAACCCGAACAGAGACAGGGTTACGCGAAGATTGCAAACAGCGCTGGACGAGACCGGCCGCTGGGCTAAAAAGTGGCGCATCACCCTCAACGAACAGAAAACCCAAGCCATCATGATCACCCGCAAACTGGGCAAGCGGGCTCCCGCCCGTCGGCCGCTACTGCTCAAGCTGAACGGCCAAGAGCTTCCATGGCGACGTACCGCCAGGTATCTTGGAGTCACTCTCGACACCAGGCTCACCTGGAGGGCTCACATCGGGGACTTGCGCCGGAAAGCTAGTGGTAGGATGCAAATGTTGTATCCTATCCTTAACACCCACAGCACCCTAGCGGCTGACATAGGAGTTAGAACGTACTGTTCCTTAATAAGACCAATAATGGAGTATGCTTGCCCAGTCTGGGGATACGCGGCGGATTGGCACCTCCGCAAACTTCAGGCAGTGCAAAACCGTGCACTTAAAAGGGCATTACACCTTCCCTTCCGCTTCCCCACTGCTGACCTGCACGAAGCAGCGGGAATTCCAACGCTCCATGAGCGATTCAAAGAACTGGCCGAAAGCTTCTACGAGAACTCGGCCAGATCAGACAATAGACTTATTAAAAACCTGGGACTGTATGACACATCACTGGACAGACACAGACGACCTAAATTCATGATTACAAATTAAAACAGCCGTAAAGGCAGCACAGAAACAGTAAACACACTGCACCATAAAATGACGTACCAAAAAAACATCGACCATTTACCCACTCAACATAGAGGAGGAAATGTCCAGAAGGACAACACCCTCCATTACATACGCTCTCCTCGAAAGTGAGGAAGCTCAAATGCAGTAACGGCGGCTGCGCCGGCACGCAGACAGGCGACGTAGAGGCACCCACGGACATGGAAGTGGAGCAGCCTGCTGTCCCTCCTGACGGGGAGGTCGAGCCGCAGGCACAAGACGACGAGGCGCACACCGAGACACCCCCACTTGCTGCAGAGGAGGCTGGATGTCTGCCGCTCCCCTTGCCGGACAGCGTGCAGCCAGTGCTGCAGAAGGTCGCCGCGTCTCTTCGTGACGGGACATACCCGCACCTGGATAACCCCTATCCATTCACACCACCCGACAGGACGAAACCGGCCCTTCCTCACCAGCCCTACGGACCAGTCAGGAGCAACAAGGCCCTCAGAGGACTGGTATCGCGGAAGGACCTGAAAATCATCAACGAGCACCCGGTCTTCACGCCCACGGACTGGGAACACATCTTTGTGGTCGCAGAAATGGTTGCGTCGCCGGGGCAAGTTCGTCCGGAAATACAACAGCTCCCAGCTTACCAGGAATTCCTGGAGATCAGCAAGCTAGGAGAGAACATGACCAAGGAGGCACTCATCCAATTCTGTCTACGAAATCCAGATTTCGTAGACAAACTAGGTTTCCAACATCCAAAGGATGCTACGCATCCGATAGGCCAGCCCGAATTAAGCTAGTACCCTCCAGTACCAACAAGTCAATATCAGCAGGAATAGCACTAGATGCTCACCCTGCCCTTCACGAGCAAGGATTGCTCGTCAGTAAAGTGAGTGAGTGTAAGTGAGTGAGTGTGCGCCGGCACGCACTCCGCTGCTCGACTCGCTGCCGCTCGCACCGGTCGTTTTCGTTTCCGTTTCGTGTGCACCGTCGCTAGCCCATCGCCATGTCCGGACGCGGAAAGGGAGGCAAAGTCAAGGGCAAGTCAAAGTCCCGCTCAAGCAGGGCTGGGCTCCAGTTCCCGGTCGGCAGAATCCACCGCCTCCTGCGCAAGGGAAACTACGCAGAGCGCGTCGGCGCCGGGGCGCCCGTCTACCTCGCCGCCGTCATGGAGTACCTCGCGGCTGAGGTGCTCGAGCTGGCCGGAAACGCGGCCCGCGACAACAAGAAGACGCGCATCATCCCGCGCCACCTGCAGCTTGCCATCCGCAACGACGAGGAGCTCAACAAGCTCCTGTCGGGCGTCACCATCGCACAGGGTGGTGTCCTGCCCAACATCCAGGCCGTCCTGCTGCCAAAGAAGACCGAGAAGAAGGCCTAAAGGAGGCCAGGCAATCGCAGCCGCCGCGTGCTCCCCTGCACGCAACGCGCTTTGCCGGCTCGGCCCACAACAATCGGCCCTTTTCAGGGCCACCACACAAACCTACGTCCAAAGCAAAATTTCAGTCGTCCTCGCCGCACCTTGTTTTGTTTTTTAACTTTGCACTTTCACAGCACAGCCGCCGCCGGCGCACGTCCGCCATCTTGTCGTCCACACAGCCCGTGTGGCCCAACACACACACACACACACATTTTGCACGGTCGCAGTCGCCTTCCAAACGACAACGGCAGCAATAATGACCATTGTTAAAGGGAGGCGTGTCGACACACCGCCCTCCACTCCCGCGCGCAACGGCCGTCGACACGAACGAAACAGCTGATCCGGCCGCCTTGCCTCGGAAACCCCAACGCCGCCGCAAACACACAGAGCCAAACCACGCAAGCAAATAATCACCGCCTCTCGCACAACAACACACAGCCCGCCATCTCCGTCGCGATCGATACAAAGACACACAAACGAAGCAGCTCCACACACAGCCAGCCACATGACACGTTTCCTTTCCTTCTCCCCTCCCAGTCACATCACGTCGCTCACAAACGGAAAGAAAGAAACAAAGAAAGAAAGAGAGAGAGAAACAAACAAACAACACAGCGCACACACGCAGCAACAACACAGACTCTTTCGCACTTTTCAACTTCCGAACAGTGTGGTGGCCCTGAAAAGGGCCGTTTTCTAGTCTCTCCCACCCACAAGCACGGCCGCGGGAAGGCCAGCGCCCGCTGCGACGCAGCCTAACCGCCGAAACCGTACAGGGTGCGCCCCTGCCTCTTCAGGGCGTACACCACGTCCATGGCCGTCACAGTCTTGCGCTTGGCGTGCTCAGTGTACGTCACCGCGTCGCGGATCACGTTCTCCAGGAACACCTTCAGCACCCCGCGGGTCTCCTCGTAGATCAGACCAGAGATGCGCTTCACGCCGCCCCTGCGAGCCAGGCGGCGGATGGCGGGCTTCGTGATGCCCTGGATGTTGTCGCGCAACACCTTGCGGTGCCGCTTGGCGCCACCCTTGCCGAGCCCCTTTCCTCCCTTGCCGCGGCCTGTCATCCTTCCTTCCTCGGGCAAAGCAAAACGTGCACAAACAGCAGCTGCAGCGGCTGGAGAGTCGGCTACGGTCTGCGCCCAGCGCGCCCGCCGCCCCCCTATATAGACTCTGGCCCGCCCTCCCCCCACCACGCGCAACCGAGGGCATATAAGCGCAGCACGGAGGCGCGCGGGCCCGTTGTCAAGGCAGCACCGGACGCCGCGCCGCACCTAACCTCCACGCACGCCGCTCCGCTACCGCTACCGCCATGGCCCGCACAAAGCAAACGGCCCGCAAGTCCACCGGCGGAAAGGCGCCGCGCAAACAGCTCGCCACCAAGGCGGCGAGGAAGAGCGCGCCCGCCACCGGAGGCGTCAAGAAGCCCCACCGCTACAGGCCGGGCACCGTCGCCCTGCGAGAAATCAGGCGCTACCAGAAGAGCACAGAGCTGCTCATCCGCAAGCTGCCATTCCAGCGCCTAGTGCGCGAGATCGCCCAGGACTTCAAGACCGACCTGCGCTTCCAGAGCTCCGCAGTCATGGCCCTGCAGGAGGCCAGCGAGGCCTACCTCGTCGGCCTCTTCGAAGACACCAACCTGTGCGCAATCCACGCCAAGCGCGTCACCATCATGCCCAAGGACATCCAGCTCGCGCGCCGCATCCGCGGCGAGCGCGCCTAAACCGCGCCGCGGCACCGCACCGCACAAACAAAAACGGCCCTTTTCAGGGCCACTAACATCTCTCCGTCGCGAGCAACCTTTGTCGGTCGCCTGCCTCTCGCCCCGCAACCCAAAAACAAAAACCACCACTTCCCGTCCGTCCGCCACACCCGCTCACTCTGCCTGCCTGCTAGCAGCGCGCAACAATCACACATCATCCCTCCCCGGCGCACAATACCCAACGGCCGACGTCACACCGCACGGGTGGCTGGCCGGCCGCCGCTTTCGTTTCGAAAACAAAAACAAAAACACCCGCACTCCACTCCGACGGCCAACGGCCAGGCAGGCGCGCTCGCTCGCTCTACACGCCACCGAAATCCCCCGCCGACTCCTTCCCACATCTCAACGTGCCCCCCGTTGCAAAACATAACACACACAAAGGAACAAAACAAAGACCAGACACGACTCGACAAGACGACAGACATCCGAGAAGAACGAACGCAGGCAAGCCAACCAACGTATTCAAACAAAACAACAACGTGACAGAAAACCAACCGTCGGCCGCCGCCACAAACACGGCGACAATCAACCACGACAACAACAACAACACCGCTTACCGCTACCGCCGCCCACACCCGCCACCGACCCCCGCAATCCAACCACCGCGGCACGCAAACAGCATCCCCACGGGCATACAGACAGACCCCCACACCAAACGCAACACGACAATCAAAACCTTCCCCGACGTGCTTTGATGGCCCTGAGAAGGGCCGTTTTGGGCCGCGCGTCTCTTGCGCGCCACTAGACGACGACGGGGGGTGGGGACGACGGAGCCAAGCGCCAAACCCTTCCTTTCCCATCTCTTTCTCCTCTACTCTACTTCTTCTTCTTGGGCGAAGCCTTCGCCTTAGACGGCGTCGTCGCCTTCTTCGGGCGCGGCGCCTTCGGCTTCTTCGTCGGAACCTTGGCGGCCTTCTTCGCCTTCGACGGCGACTTGGCCTTGGCCGGCTTGGCCGCAGCCGCCTTCTTCGCACCCGCGGGAGCGGCCGACGCCGCAGACGCCTTCTTGGCGGCGCCCGCCTTCCGACCGGTCGCCGCCTTCACGCCACCAGCCTTCTTTGCGCCGGCCGCACGGGCGCCCTTCTTCTCCTTGCTGGCCGGAGCGGCGCGCTTCTTCTTGGCACCGCCAGCACGAGCCTTGCCGCCCTCGGCCGCCCCCCCGCCGCCGCCGGCGCCGGCAAGCTTGAACGAGCCGGACGCGCCCTTCCCCTTCGTCTGCACCAGCTCGCCCGCCACGACGGCCGACTTGAGGTACTTCTTGATAAACGGCGCCAGCTTCTCCGCGTCCAGCTTGTAGTGCGCGGCTATGTACTTCTTGATCGCCTGCAGCGACGACCCGCCGCGCTCCTTCAGACTCTTGATGGCGGCCGTCACCATCTCAGAGGTGCGCGGGTGCGCAGGCTTGGCGCGCGGCTTCTTCGCAGACGACGCAGACTTGGCCTTCTTCGTAGTGCCGGTGGCGGCGGGTGCCGCAGCAGTCTCGTTCGTAGCCGCCTGATCTGCCATTTCGACGACGCGCGTAACACACAGCGAGAGCGAGCGGGACGGCAGGCACGCAAGCACAGCACAGCAGCAGAGCAGAGAATCACAAGGCCCAGCCAGTGTCGCGGGCGGGCGCGGACGGCCGAGAGAGCGGCCGCCACTCTGCGCGCCGCCGCGCCGCGCCTCCCGCGCTTGCTACCGCCCAACGTCCGACAGCCTGTGCGGAGCAGCCCCAAACCTGCGCCACAACCGCCCGCGCCTTTCAAACCACCGAGGATGGGGCTACACACAGCCACACCACAGTCGCCAACCAGTCGCCACGGCAGCGCCGCAAACCACGGCCAAACTGCAGCTACCGCGCGCTACAGCCTGGGTCGGCCCGCCGAGAATCGCCGCCCCCGCCCAAATGCCGCCCCCACAGCCCCAGCCGACGACCCGCCACAATGGCCAAACCTTCGGCAAAACTCCCACACCGTCGCCGCGGCAGCCCGGCCAGCGCGGCCGGCGCCACAGCCACACAAGCCGAGGCGTGCGGCGATGACGGCCGTGCAAACGCGCCTCCGCCGCCCCATCGCCTTCCGTCGCCCTCCCGCCGTTTCCCGATCGGCCCGCAGCCGTCGGGCCACATCGCGCGCCGTCCTCCTCCTCTCGCCGGCCAACATTCACAGCCGTTTCTCACCAATTGCCCGCCGCAAACGGACGCCGCCTGCGCAACAGGCGCCGCCGCCCCTCGCCGCTTCCGACCCAACCCCTCGACCGAGGCAAACCGCAATCCGAATCTACAGACCAACCCAATCTGCCGTCAAGCACACACGACAGCCGACCTTACACGTTACGCGTTACACATTACGTTTACACGTCTACGTTAGGTTAGGTTAGGTGGACGTGGGTTAGGTTAAGGGGACTTGGGTTAGGTTAAGCGTCAAACTTAGGTTAAGCATTCAAACACGTCAGGCGTCAGAGGTTAGGTTAGGTTAGGTTACACGTTAGGTTAAGGGGTCAGTGCTAGGTTAAGAAGCGTCAAACGTAGGTTAAAAAAGCGTTCAAACGTGAGGCGTGAGCCGGACAGCTTACCTTACGTAGACGTTAGGGGCTCACAGGCTGAGCTCACCTCGCCACACCACAGGTTAGGTTCGGTTCGGTTCGCTCGGCTCAGCGTAAAGCGCCGAGGTCAGGGTTACGTTCGTTCACCTTCGGGCGCCACACTTTCGGTTGAAAGGTCGCGACGGGACGACGTCGGCACGCACGCCGCAAACGAACAAAAACGTACAGACGACGTCGGAAACCGCCGACAGACGGGGGAGCAGCACGACCACGACCAGACACCGAGCGCGAACGAGACACACGCGAACCACCCCCACCGGCCAAAGGGCACCACACAACAACCCAGAGCACCACGTGTCGACACCAGAGCAACCCGCCGCTCACGCGACATGGCTGGCACCGAAGGGCAACCGCCCGCAACTGCGCTTTCCGCGCCGGCCCGGATGCACGTCGTGCTACAACAACACCACTACCGTACACAGCCGCTGTTCACAACATCACTATCAATGGCGCGCCCGCGGCTCGCCGCCGTCGCAGTCGCAGCCCCAACGCCAGCACTTTTGCACCACCATTCACACGCACCGCAACACAGCTCGCCGACACAGCCGAACAAAACAAACACCACACAACAACAGCAACAACAACGCCGCCGCCTCTACTTGTGCCGGCGACCCACCCCGCCGATGGCGCACCTTTCGCCAGCCGGCAATCGACACACACGCACCCACCCACCGGGGCCCAGTGCAAAAAAAAAAAAAAAAAAAAAAAAAAAAAAAACACACAAAAACAAAAAAACCAAACAACACAAACGACACGGGAAGCGCACACCGCCACTTCGCGCGCACGCCACCAACCAGTCGTCGTCTCAAAATAACAAACACAAACAAAATAAACTAACAACTAGGGCAACACAAAACAAAAACGCCTCGCACGAACCGAACCGCCCACAAAAAGGACAAGCACACGCACAGCCTCTGCTGACGACCACGACGCAGCGGCACGCTGCTCCTGTCCCGCGCCCCGCGCCCCGCGCCCCACTCGATTCACAACTCACGCGACACCGTCAACGACGGGCTCGCTTCCCGCAACCTACCACCTTTCCGCCACGACGCACAGCCCCAGCCCCACCCGACGACTGCACTTTCACCACCGCCTCCCCCTTCCCCCCCAAAACACACACACACACACACACACACACACACACACACACACAGCCAGCCAAAAACGCACTCGCGACCCACACATGCACGTGCATCGGCACACGCCAACCAGTCAACGTCGACAACCACACGCAAGGCTCGAAACGAAAACGAAACCGGCGTCCTTCCACGTTGCCATCAAGCTACGCGACACAAGACACAAGGAACCAACACAACAGCCGGCCCCACTAATTCCCACTCTCACGCCGCAAAAAGCACACCGACACCGCCAAACACGCACGCACATTCCCCTTCGCACTGACACCACCGACCGGCTCGCTACCACACACCTCTCGGCAGCCGTTTTCACGCCAATTCGCCACACCGCCCACACAGTCGACAAGCGCCCGCCCTGTACGGCACACGCAACGACGCAGCGCAGCAAAGGGCGCCCGCAACACATACCTCTCCGCCGCCCGACGCGCCAACCGCCACGCCACACCACACCGCACCGCCAGCCACTCGCAAATTGTGCACTGCCACCAGCCACACGTCCAACACGCCGCGCCGCCTCCGGCCACCCGCCAGGGGGCGCTCACGTCCGCGACAACAGCGCGGCCCGCCGGGCCGGGCCGAACCGAACCGAGCCGCCGCTGCTCTGCACTCGGCACGGCCACACCCTGCTGCAGACCGGGCTCGTCCCTCTGTACGCGTCTGCCTGCGCATCAACACAACACGACCTTTTGTTTTTTTTTTTTCTCTCTCTACCGCCATCCCTTCTTCTCGCGTTTTACTCGTTGTTGCAGCAGCGGCGCACACCTACACATCCACAGCCCCAGCCGAGCCGGCCTCACCTCAGGGCCCGCCGCCAGCGTCTCCTCCTCGGGCACAGGTGCGGTGCTGTGGCCGCCCATCCAACCGCATTGCTGGCCGTCCAGCCACCAGGCGTTCCCACTGCCGCGAGCCACGCCGCGCACCGACCCTGCTGCAGAAAACGAAGCATAGCCAGAGACCGACCGATACACAAAGCAAGCCGTCGCCTCGCCTCTTGTCCTTCCTGCCTTCCTTCCGCCCCCGCCCTTCTCACACCACCGCCTCTCCACTTTCGCCCCCCCCTCCTTTTTTTTTTTTTTTTTTGTTTTCTTCTTTCTTTCTTTCTTTCTTTGGCCCTCTCTCCTTCCCGCCATGGCGGTTACGGCACCGCGCTGCAGCGGCAGATTTTTTTGCGCCCACACGCCTACTCCTACCACCATTAACCTTGCCCTGCCCTGCCCTGCCCTGCCCTGCCCTGCCCATCAACGTCGCAGTCGAACCGACGCTTGCCAACACACTGCCCACGTTCCTTTCTCTTTTCGGCCTACGCCCATTACGCGCCGCCGCCACAGCACCTTCCCTTCCCACAACACACCGACGTCATCACACGCACCCAAAACAGGGGCCACGACCGTGTTCCTCGCCCACTCCCATCCCGCACGGTACGCACATTCCCAACTACTACCGCGCACCCTCCCTTTCCAATCTGTGTGTCTCTGTGTCTGTGTCCTGTCCGCGCGTGACGCCTCTCAACATCCGCCGTCCCCCGTCCCGTTTTCGCCCCCATGCCGTCGTCGCGCCGCCTCCTCCCCGTCCACCGCCGCCCCTGTCCGCCCCGCACCACACCATACACCGCTGCTTGTCCCGGCCGTTGCCACCAAAGGCGCCGACCGCAAACGCGCCACGCCGCAGCCCCCGTGCGTCTCGCGCTCGCTTGCATCTCCGTGCCGACGCTGCCTCTCTTCCCGCTCGCACTCGACCTCGACAACACAGTCTTTGGCTCCGCCACTGCGTGTTCCGGTGGTACGCACGCTGCAACACGTATGTATTCATTACCAGAGCGATGGCGAGGCATGACAGCATCTCTGTCTGACCAGAGAGTTCTTTATCGCTGCTAGTCGGCGCTTGGACCGCGCCAGACGACAGTAGTGGCACGCACCGGGTCGCCAGGAACAGTTGTTATATATATATTGTAGCGCGAGTCGGGAGAGGTAGTAGTCGGTCGACAGTAGTAGCGGGTGGACGGTTGTACTGAGCGGGCGTCGGCGGCGTGCTCTGCTCGTCTCGCGACTCTGGTCACGGTTCGGG
The DNA here is from genome assembly GCF_021461395.2 of Schistocerca americana. Taxonomy (NCBI): domain Eukaryota; kingdom Metazoa; phylum Arthropoda; class Insecta; order Orthoptera; family Acrididae; genus Schistocerca; species Schistocerca americana. The sequence continues at coordinate 13,449 of NW_025726273.1, read as the reverse complement.
ACGATGTATAGTCTATTGTGTTATAATCAAAAGGTGGTGTGACGCTGCATTGCGCAAATCTGATAACGTATGTTCATTGTACTTATTTTGTTCAACAACAAAAGCCCCACTATTACTTTTTTTCTAAAGTAACTTTTGTCTCTTAACGAAAAACATTCACTTTTTAAAGACTACTTCCTATGGCATTTCCCTCCAAGGAGTGCAATTAATTACCAGCCAGCACTCATTCATTGCACACAGCTGTGTAAGGGGTATCTACAATTGAGGAGCGGATATAAATGCAATTTTTTTGTTTTTTTTTGTTTTTTTTTTTTTTTTTTTTTTTTTTTGTGTGTGTGTGTGTGTGTTGTAACCTCCCAGCAAAATTTAAAATAATGGACAATGTTATTTACGGATGCTAATGGACATTGCGCTAATTGTAACCTCGCCCACAATGAGAGGTATTGAAAATGGCAACAAAAATGTGAAATTCGCAATCTGACTCAAATATAAAGTCTTCACACAACATTTAAAAAAGTCCGTTCAGTGACAAGAAACTTCAATTAAACCGAAATATCGGTCTTTGGCCCTGTGCAAAACAATCAGAATTAAAGTCTTACCTCCGAATAAATGGATGTCACATTTCTGCTCTGGTTGTTGCGCAGCGCTTGGAGGAACTGCATTGCAAATAATAATATTCTCTTTTTTTGTGATTTTAGTGACATTTTTCTTCAAAGAAGTGGAATGAAATGTGAAGTGCAACGAACTCTTTAGTTCAATAAACAATTAAATGTTTGAAAAATGCTTTTGAAATAAAAATTATTATTGGGGAACTTGTTGGAGAATAATTACAATAAATACAATTTTTCATTATCTAATGATTATATTAATTAACAGTATACCTTATTCACCATCTTGACCAGTGTTGCCGACCGCCTACATCACACAACCGCGCTCGGCTGCTACTACTGACCGACCGCTCTGCATGACGACTATTAGCGTACTGCACGCGACGACTACTGACAGAGTACAGCCCTCAACTACACATAGCTACGGACTCGCAACGACTACTGACTGACTGAGAACCGCTCGCAACACTCGCGCAGTCCAGCGCAAACTCTCTGGTCACAGATGCTACAATGTCTCGCCATCGCTACTATGTTACATACGTGTTTCAGTGTCTTTTTCATTGGGGTAACGATCTTTGGCTCTTTTTATTCTGAATACAGGGCCAAAGGTCAACGCTGCTGCCCTTATACAATTTATCAGGTTTCATTATGTCTGTTGCAATGTTACATATGGTTCACTCTTTCATTAATATTATCGTTGGGTTTGTTTTGTAGGGACGTTAACATTCTGGCACATTTTTATTATCATCGGACTCTCTGCTATTTGTGCAGGGAGGTTATACCTGGGTCCATTTCCATTTTAATATTGATAGACTTTTTGTTTTCTCGTTGTTTTTCCTTCTTTTTTTTTTGTTTTGTTTTTCCCGCTCTCACCACCACCGCCGCATCACGCCTTCCGTTTTCTTGGTTTCTTTTCTGTTCTTCAACTGCTTCAACATCACCGCGCCCCATTTCCACACCACAGCCATCAGCCTCCAAGACGGGCGGGCGCAGTGTGCCATTTCCGGCGCACAAGCACACCCGTACGGTACTCTCCTCGCCCCCACGCCACCAACAACACAGCGACCACGCGGCTTTCAGGCATGGCACGGCACCGGCGAAATGCGCCGCCCCCGCCCCTCCGCGCATCCGTCCGTCTCGCCACGTTCACTGACAGCCGCGTCTGCGGCTACACCACGACAACCACAACACAACACCGCTCCCCTCCCTGGCAACTCACATTGTTTTTCTCCTCCTCTTTTGCACAAACCACAACGCCGAGCACAGGCGCAAGCCACCCACACCGCGCCCCTCCCCGTCCCGTCTTTGGCCGCCGCTCCTCGTTTGCCCCCTCCCATCTCCCGAAATGCCATGCCAGCAGCGTTACGCATGCCCCTCCCCTGTCCACACAACACTACCGCCTAACGAACAGCCTTCCGGGCCACATGCAGGGCACGCCCACCTCCAAACACTGCCAATTCACGGACGCACGCACACACACACTCACTTTCTCGACACCTTTCTGTACGGAGGGTGCGTCATCTCGACCGTGACAGAGTGACGGCAACTATCGACGATCCATTTCCCCCCAATGGTAAAACATGTCCACTAACACCTACATACATCATTCACGTACACAGACAATAGCATACACACAATGGGAGGGCACACGAACATGGACGGCACGGCACTGTCATACACTCTTCCTCAGAACCATATCAACAAACGTTACGTACATCCGGGAAAGCGAAAGCGAAAGCAAAAGCAAAGGCAAAGCCCAATGCAGCCGTCAAAGGTAACGTTCACCACGGCAGACACTTGCAGCCGCGCCGCCGTTAAACGCATTTCAGTGCGGCTCCAATACGCCTCCGACACGGGAACGTTCCGTTGCTCTACGAATGCGTTTCTCCCCTTTTTCCCTTCCTCTCTCTTTTGCCCCCCCTCCTTGCACTCTTGCCTCATTCCTCACGTTCTGCCCAGACATTCGACCGATCAAAGTCAACCTTTCGTTACCGTTCTCAGCGCGACGGTGTACAACAGTATGACGGGTGTGCCCAAGACTTCGGTTCAGTTGCGTGACGCCGGTCTATCGCGCCGATCGACAGTTACTCAGGGGGCGACGGATCGGACCACGTCACCGACACACAAAACACTTTCAAACAAACAAATACGCACCGGATGGACACAGACAAACACGTGTACAGACATTCGCCAAACAAACGACCGCCGCCGCCGCCGCCGCCGCCGCCGTCGTCGTCTAGCGTCGCGCTTACTGTACTGCACTGGACACGCGTGCATCTTGAATGACGACATCGGTGTGCGTGCGTCGTACGCAATCAGTCAGACACGGCTATCAAACATCAGAGTCGAATGGTACATCATCGTGCGTGTTCGCCGTACACGTACAGTACAATACAACAACAATGCGTCTTAATGGCACGTTCATTTCAACGTCACTCACACACCTCCACGCTGCAGTTACGTCGCACCATTGTCAAACTCGGCGTACAGCAAAGGGAATAGTGGGCGGCAAAAAAAAAAAAAAACAACCAAACAAAAACATTTCACATTTCACCCTCGCCATGTATGATGTGCAAAAAAACAAACCCGCAAACGGCCGTCGTTACGGTGACACAAAAGTCGCCGATCGCACAGTCCCCCCTCGCAGACGGGTAACACACACACACACACCAACAACACCAATGGGTCAAAAACCACGCCAACGAGGCGTGCCACCATTCCACGCCACGGCGACCAACCTCGTGGCCGTACCCCGCGCAACACGCTTTGACGCGCCCCCCCACCCACAATCAAAATGCACACATACATCACAGCCGTCCACACAAACAACAACAACAATTCCGCCCTTCCCGCAAAAGGCAAGTTGGTGGCCCTGAAAAGGGCCGTTTTGCCGCTCTCGCAACGGAGGAGCCTTCTCCATCCTTCCTTCCATTCCAGAGCCACCTCCTTACTTGGAGCTCGTGTACTTGGTCACCGCCTTCGTGCCCTCGCTCACGGCGTGCTTGGCCAGCTCGCCAGGCAGCAACAGCCGCACAGCGGTCTGGATCTCGCGGGACGTGATGGTCGAGCGCTTGTTGTAGTGCGCCAGCCGAGAAGCCTCGGCCGCAATGCGCTCGAAAATGTCGTTCACGAAGCTGTTCATGATGCTCATCGCCTTCGACGAGATGCCCGTGTCAGGGTGCACCTGCTTCAGCACCTTGTAGATGTAGATGGCATAGCTCTCCTTCCTCTTGCGCTTCTTCTTCTTGTCGCCCTTCGAAATGTTCTTCTGCGCCTTGCCAGCCTTCTTGGCGGCCTTCCCGCTAGTCTTGGGCGGCATCTCGAACCAACGTACGGCAGCAGCAACACCAGTACCAAGCGCTCCGCTCTAGTCAGCGTCTCCCCACACAGTGGCACCCGCCGCCAGCCGCCGCCGCACCTTTACCAGCTCGCCCTGTTGCGGCCGCCGACCAATGGGGCGCGCGCGCAACCGGCCGCCGCACCCGAGCCCATAAAGCACCCCCACCCCGGCTGCGCCGGCACGCACTCCGCTGCTCGACTCGCTGCCGCTCGCACCGGTCGTTTTCGTTTCCGTTTCGTGTGCACCGTCGCTAGCCCATCGCCATGTCCGGACGCGGAAAGGGAGGCAAAGTCAAGGGCAAGTCAAAGTCCCGCTCAAGCAGGGCTGGGCTCCAGTTCCCGGTCGGCAGAATCCACCGCCTCCTGCGCAAGGGAAACTACGCAGAGCGCGTCGGCGCCGGGGCGCCCGTCTACCTCGCCGCCGTCATGGAGTACCTCGCGGCTGAGGTGCTCGAGCTGGCCGGAAACGCGGCCCGCGACAACAAGAAGACGCGCATCATCCCGCGCCACCTGCAGCTTGCCATCCGCAACGACGAGGAGCTCAACAAGCTCCTGTCGGGCGTCACCATCGCACAGGGTGGTGTCCTGCCCAACATCCAGGCCGTCCTGCTGCCAAAGAAGACCGAGAAGAAGGCCTAAAGGAGGCCAGGCAATCGCAGCCGCCGCGTGCTCCCCTGCACGCAACGCGCTTTGCCGGCTCGGCCCACAACAATCGGCCCTTTTCAGGGCCACCACACAAACCTACGTCCAAAGCAAAATTTCAGTCGTCCTCGCCGCACCTTGTTTTGTTTTTTAACTTTGCACTTTCACAGCACAGCCGCCGCCGGCGCACGTCCGCCATCTTGTCGTCCACACAGCCCGTGTGGCCCAACACACACACACACACACATTTTGCACGGTCGCAGTCGCCTTCCAAACGACAACGGCAGCAATAATGACCATTGTTAAAGGGAGGCGTGTCGACACACCGCCCTCCACTCCCGCGCGCAACGGCCGTCGACACGAACGAAACAGCTGATCCGGCCGCCTTGCCTCGGAAACCCCAACGCCGCCGCAAACACACAGAGCCAAACCACGCAAGCAAATAATCACCGCCTCTCGCACAACAACACACAGCCCGCCATCTCCGTCGCGATCGATACAAAGACACACAAACGAAGCAGCTCCACACACAGCCAGCCACATGACACGTTTCCTTTCCTTCTCCCCTCCCAGTCACATCACGTCGCTCACAAACGGAAAGAAAGAAACAAAGAAAGAAAGAGAGAGAGAAACAAACAAACAACACAGCGCACACACGCAGCAACAACACAGACTCTTTCGCACTTTTCAACTTCCGAACAGTGTGGTGGCCCTGAAAAGGGCCGTTTTCTAGTCTCTCCCACCCACAAGCACGGCCGCGGGAAGGCCAGCGCCCGCTGCGACGCAGCCTAACCGCCGAAACCGTACAGGGTGCGCCCCTGCCTCTTCAGGGCGTACACCACGTCCATGGCCGTCACAGTCTTGCGCTTGGCGTGCTCAGTGTACGTCACCGCGTCGCGGATCACGTTCTCCAGGAACACCTTCAGCACCCCGCGGGTCTCCTCGTAGATCAGACCAGAGATGCGCTTCACGCCGCCCCTGCGAGCCAGGCGGCGGATGGCGGGCTTCGTGATGCCCTGGATGTTGTCGCGCAACACCTTGCGGTGCCGCTTGGCGCCACCCTTGCCGAGCCCCTTTCCTCCCTTGCCGCGGCCTGTCATCCTTCCTTCCTCGGGCAAAGCAAAACGTGCACAAACAGCAGCTGCAGCGGCTGGAGAGTCGGCTACGGTCTGCGCCCAGCGCGCCCGCCGCCCCCCTATATAGACTCTGGCCCGCCCTCCCCCCACCACGCGCAACCGAGGGCATATAAGCGCAGCACGGAGGCGCGCGGGCCCGTTGTCAAGGCAGCACCGGACGCCGCGCCGCACCTAACCTCCACGCACGCCGCTCCGCTACCGCTACCGCCATGGCCCGCACAAAGCAAACGGCCCGCAAGTCCACCGGCGGAAAGGCGCCGCGCAAACAGCTCGCCACCAAGGCGGCGAGGAAGAGCGCGCCCGCCACCGGAGGCGTCAAGAAGCCCCACCGCTACAGGCCGGGCACCGTCGCCCTGCGAGAAATCAGGCGCTACCAGAAGAGCACAGAGCTGCTCATCCGCAAGCTGCCATTCCAGCGCCTAGTGCGCGAGATCGCCCAGGACTTCAAGACCGACCTGCGCTTCCAGAGCTCCGCAGTCATGGCCCTGCAGGAGGCCAGCGAGGCCTACCTCGTCGGCCTCTTCGAAGACACCAACCTGTGCGCAATCCACGCCAAGCGCGTCACCATCATGCCCAAGGACATCCAGCTCGCGCGCCGCATCCGCGGCGAGCGCGCCTAAACCGCGCCGCGGCACCGCACCGCACAAACAAAAACGGCCCTTTTCAGGGCCACTAACATCTCTCCGTCGCGAGCAACCTTTGTCGGTCGCCTGCCTCTCGCCCCGCAACCCAAAAACAAAAACCACCACTTCCCGTCCGTCCGCCACACCCGCTCACTCTGCCTGCCTGCTAGCAGCGCGCAACAATCACACATCATCCCTCCCCGGCGCACAATACCCAACGGCCGACGTCACACCGCACGGGTGGCTGGCCGGCCGCCGCTTTCGTTTCGAAAACAAAAACAAAAACACCCGCACTCCACTCCGACGGCCAACGGCCAGGCAGGCGCGCTCGCTCGCTCTACACGCCACCGAAATCCCCCGCCGACTCCTTCCCACATCTCAACGTGCCCCCCGTTGCAAAACATAACACACACAAAGGAACAAAACAAAGACCAGACACGACTCGACAAGACGACAGACATCCGAGAAGAACGAACGCAGGCAAGCCAACCAACGTATTCAAACAAAACAACAACGTGACAGAAAACCAACCGTCGGCCGCCGCCACAAACACGGCGACAATCAACCACGACAACAACAACAACACCGCTTACCGCTACCGCCGCCCACACCCGCCACCGACCCCCGCAATCCAACCACCGCGGCACGCAAACAGCATCCCCACGGGCATACAGACAGACCCCCACACCAAACGCAACACGACAATCAAAACCTTCCCCGACGTGCTTTGATGGCCCTGAGAAGGGCCGTTTTGGGCCGCGCGTCTCTTGCGCGCCACTAGACGACGACGGGGGGTGGGGACGACGGAGCCAAGCGCCAAACCCTTCCTTTCCCATCTCTTTCTCCTCTACTCTACTTCTTCTTCTTGGGCGAAGCCTTCGCCTTAGACGGCGTCGTCGCCTTCTTCGGGCGCGGCGCCTTCGGCTTCTTCGTCGGAACCTTGGCGGCCTTCTTCGCCTTCGACGGCGACTTGGCCTTGGCCGGCTTGGCCGCAGCCGCCTTCTTCGCACCCGCGGGAGCGGCCGACGCCGCAGACGCCTTCTTGGCGGCGCCCGCCTTCCGACCGGTCGCCGCCTTCACGCCACCAGCCTTCTTTGCGCCGGCCGCACGGGCGCCCTTCTTCTCCTTGCTGGCCGGAGCGGCGCGCTTCTTCTTGGCACCGCCAGCACGAGCCTTGCCGCCCTCGGCCGCCCCCCCGCCGCCGCCGGCGCCGGCAAGCTTGAACGAGCCGGACGCGCCCTTCCCCTTCGTCTGCACCAGCTCGCCCGCCACGACGGCCGACTTGAGGTACTTCTTGATAAACGGCGCCAGCTTCTCCGCGTCCAGCTTGTAGTGCGCGGCTATGTACTTCTTGATCGCCTGCAGCGACGACCCGCCGCGCTCCTTCAGACTCTTGATGGCGGCCGTCACCATCTCAGAGGTGCGCGGGTGCGCAGGCTTGGCGCGCGGCTTCTTCGCAGACGACGCAGACTTGGCCTTCTTCGTAGTGCCGGTGGCGGCGGGTGCCGCAGCAGTCTCGTTCGTAGCCGCCTGATCTGCCATTTCGACGACGCGCGTAACACACAGCGAGAGCGAGCGGGACGGCAGGCACGCAAGCACAGCACAGCAGCAGAGCAGAGAATCACAAGGCCCAGCCAGTGTCGCGGGCGGGCGCGGACGGCCGAGAGAGCGGCCGCCACTCTGCGCGCCGCCGCGCCGCGCCTCCCGCGCTTGCTACCGCCCAACGTCCGACAGCCTGTGCGGAGCAGCCCCAAACCTGCGCCACAACCGCCCGCGCCTTTCAAACCACCGAGGATGGGGCTACACACAGCCACACCACAGTCGCCAACCAGTCGCCACGGCAGCGCCGCAAACCACGGCCAAACTGCAGCTACCGCGCGCTACAGCCTGGGTCGGCCCGCCGAGAATCGCCGCCCCCGCCCAAATGCCGCCCCCACAGCCCCAGCCGACGACCCGCCACAATGGCCAAACCTTCGGCAAAACTCCCACACCGTCGCCGCGGCAGCCCGGCCAGCGCGGCCGGCGCCACAGCCACACAAGCCGAGGCGTGCGGCGATGACGGCCGTGCAAACGCGCCTCCGCCGCCCCATCGCCTTCCGTCGCCCTCCCGCCGTTTCCCGATCGGCCCGCAGCCGTCGGGCCACATCGCGCGCCGTCCTCCTCCTCTCGCCGGCCAACATTCACAGCCGTTTCTCACCAATTGCCCGCCGCAAACGGACGCCGCCTGCGCAACAGGCGCCGCCGCCCCTCGCCGCTTCCGACCCAACCCCTCGACCGAGGCAAACCGCAATCCGAATCTACAGACCAACCCAATCTGCCGTCAAGCACACACGACAGCCGACCTTACACGTTACGCGTTACACATTACGTTTACACGTCTACGTTAGGTTAGGTTAGGTGGACGTGGGTTAGGTTAAGGGGACTTGGGTTAGGTTAAGCGTCAAACTTAGGTTAAGCATTCAAACACGTCAGGCGTCAGAGGTTAGGTTAGGTTAGGTTACACGTTAGGTTAAGGGGTCAGTGCTAGGTTAAGAAGCGTCAAACGTAGGTTAAAAAAGCGTTCAAACGTGAGGCGTGAGCCGGACAGCTTACCTTACGTAGACGTTAGGGGCTCACAGGCTGAGCTCACCTCGCCACACCACAGGTTAGGTTCGGTTCGGTTCGCTCGGCTCAGCGTAAAGCGCCGAGGTCAGGGTTACGTTCGTTCACCTTCGGGCGCCACACTTTCGGTTGAAAGGTCGCGACGGGACGACGTCGGCACGCACGCCGCAAACGAACAAAAACGTACAGACGACGTCGGAAACCGCCGACAGACGGGGGAGCAGCACGACCACGACCAGACACCGAGCGCGAACGAGACACACGCGAACCACCCCCACCGGCCAAAGGGCACCACACAACAACCCAGAGCACCACGTGTCGACACCAGAGCAACCCGCCGCTCACGCGACATGGCTGGCACCGAAGGGCAACCGCCCGCAACTGCGCTTTCCGCGCCGGCCCGGATGCACGTCGTGCTACAACAACACCACTACCGTACACAGCCGCTGTTCACAACATCACTATCAATGGCGCGCCCGCGGCTCGCCGCCGTCGCAGTCGCAGCCCCAACGCCAGCACTTTTGCACCACCATTCACACGCACCGCAACACAGCTCGCCGACACAGCCGAACAAAACAAACACCACACAACAACAGCAACAACAACGCCGCCGCCTCTACTTGTGCCGGCGACCCACCCCGCCGATGGCGCACCTTTCGCCAGCCGGCAATCGACACACACGCACCCACCCACCGGGGCCCAGTGCAAAAAAAAAAAAAAAAAAAAAAAAAAAAAAAAAAAAAAAACACAAAAACAAAAAAACCAAACAACACAAACGACACGGGAAGCGCACACCGCCACTTCGCGCGCACGCCACCAACCAGTCGTCGTCTCAAAATAACAAACACAAACAAAATAAACTAACAACTAGGGCAACACAAAACAAAAACGCCTCGCACGAACCGAACCGCCCACAAAAAGGACAAGCACACGCACAGCCTCTGCTGACGACCACGACGCAGCGGCACGCTGCTCCTGTCCCGCGCCCCGCGCCCCGCGCCCCACTCGATTCACAACTCACGCGACACCGTCAACGACGGGCTCGCTTCCCGCAACCTACCACCTTTCCGCCACGACGCACAGCCCCAGCCCCACCCGACGACTGCACTTTCACCACCGCCTCCCCCTTCCCCCCCAAAACACACACACACACACACACACACACACACACACACACACACAGCCAGCCAAAAACGCACTCGCGACCCACACATGCACGTGCATCGGCACACGCCAACCAGTCAACGTCGACAACCACACGCAAGGCTCGAAACGAAAACGAAACCGGCGTCCTTCCACGTTGCCATCAAGCTACGCGACACAAGACACAAGGAACCAACACAACAGCCGGCCCCACTAATTCCCACTCTCACGCCGCAAAAAGCACACCGACACCGCCAAACACGCACGCACATTCCCCTTCGCACTGACACCACCGACCGGCTCGCTACCACACACCTCTCGGCAGCCGTTTTCACGCCAATTCGCCACACCGCCCACACAGTCGACAAGCGCCCGCCCTGTACGGCACACGCAACGACGCAGCGCAGCAAAGGGCGCCCGCAACACATACCTCTCCGCCGCCCGACGCGCCAACCGCCACGCCACACCACACCGCACCGCCAGCCACTCGCAAATTGTGCACTGCCACCAGCCACACGTCCAACACGCCGCGCCGCCTCCGGCCACCCGCCAGGGGGCGCTCACGTCCGCGACAACAGCGCGGCCCGCCGGGCCGGGCCGAACCGAACCGAGCCGCCGCTGCTCTGCACTCGGCACGGCCACACCCTGCTGCAGACCGGGCTCGTCCCTCTGTACGCGTCTGCCTGCGCATCAACACAACACGACCTTTTGTTTTTTTTTTTTCTCTCTCTACCGCCATCCCTTCTTCTCGCGTTTTACTCGTTGTTGCAGCAGCGGCGCACACCTACACATCCACAGCCCCAGCCGAGCCGGCCTCACCTCAGGGCCCGCCGCCAGCGTCTCCTCCTCGGGCACAGGTGCGGTGCTGTGGCCGCCCATCCAACCGCATTGCTGGCCGTCCAGCCACCAGGCGTTCCCACTGCCGCGAGCCACGCCGCGCACCGACCCTGCTGCAGAAAACGAAGCATAGCCAGAGACCGACCGATACACAAAGCAAGCCGTCGCCTCGCCTCTTGTCCTTCCTGCCTTCCTTCCGCCCCCGCCCTTCTCACACCACCGCCTCTCCACTTTCGCCCCCCCCTCCTTTTTTTTTTTTTTTTTTGTTTTCTTCTTTCTTTCTTTCTTTCTTTGGCCCTCTCTCCTTCCCGCCATGGCGGTTACGGCACCGCGCTGCAGCGGCAGATTTTTTTGCGCCCACACGCCTACTCCTACCACCATTAACCTTGCCCTGCCCTGCCCTGCCCTGCCCTGCCCTGCCCATCAACGTCGCAGTCGAACCGACGCTTGCCAACACACTGCCCACGTTCCTTTCTCTTTTCGGCCTACGCCCATTACGCGCCGCCGCCACAGCACCTTCCCTTCCCACAACACACCGACGTCATCACACGCACCCAAAACAGGGGCCACGACCGTGTTCCTCGCCCACTCCCATCCCGCACGGTACGCACATTCCCAACTACTACCGCGCACCCTCCCTTTCCAATCTGTGTGTCTCTGTGTCTGTGTCCTGTCCGCGCGTGACGCCTCTCAACATCCGCCGTCCCCCGTCCCGTTTTCGCCCCCATGCCGTCGTCGCGCCGCCTCCTCCCCGTCCACCGCCGCCCCTGTCCGCCCCGCACCACACCATACACCGCTGCTTGTCCCGGCCGTTGCCACCAAAGGCGCCGACCGCAAACGCGCCACGCCGCAGCCCCCGTGCGTCTCGCGCTCGCTTGCATCTCCGTGCCGACGCTGCCTCTCTTCCCGCTCGCACTCGACCTCGACAACACAGTCTTTGGCTCCGCCACTGCGTGTTCCGGTGGTACGCACGCTGCAACACGTATGTATTCATTACCAGAGCGATGGCGAGGCATGACAGCATCTCTGTCTGACCAGAGAGTTCTTTATCGCTGCTAGTCGGCGCTTGGACCGCGCCAGACGACAGTAGTGGCACGCACCGGGTCGCCAGGAACAGTTGTTATATATATATTGTAGCGCGAGTCGGGAGAGGTAGTAGTCGGTCGACAGTAGTAGCGGGTGGACGGTTGTACCTGAGCGGGCGTCGGCGGCGTGCTCTGCTCGTCTCGCGACTCTGGTCACGGTTCGGGACGATGTATAGTCTATTGTGTTATAATCAAAAGGTGGTGTGACGCTGCATTGCGCAAATCTGATAACGTATGTTCATTGTACTTATTTTGTTCAACAACAAAAGCCCCACTATTACTTTTTTTCTAAAGTAACTTTTGTCTCTTAACGAAAAACATTCACTTTTTAAAGACTACTTCCTATGGCATTTCCCTCCAAGGAGTGCAATTAATTACCAGCCAGCACTCATTCATTGCACACAGCTGTGTAAGGGGTATCTACAATTGAGGAGCGGATATAAATGCAATTTTTTTGTTTTTTTTTGTTTTTTTTTTTTTTTTTTTTTTTTTTTGTGTGTGTGTGTGTGTGTTGTAACCTCCCAGCAAAATTTAAAATAATGGACAATGTTATTTACGGATGCTAATGGACATTGCGCTAATTGTAACCTCGCCCACAATGAGAGGTATTGAAAATGGCAACAAAAATGTGAAATTCGCAATCTGACTCAAATATAAAGTCTTCACACAACATTTAAAAAAGTCCGTTCAGTGACAAGAAACTTCAATTAAACCGAAATATCGGTCTTTGGCCCTGTGCAAAACAATCAGAATTAAAGTCTTACCTCCGAATAAATGGATGTCACATTTCTGCTCTGGTTGTTGCGCAGCGCTTGGAGGAACTGCATTGCAAATAATAATATTCTCTTTTTTTGTGATTTTAGTGACATTTTTCTTCAAAGAAGTGGAATGAAATGTGAAGTGCAACGAACTCTTTAGTTCAATAAACAATTAAATGTTTGAAAAATGCTTTTGAAATAAAAATTATTATTGGGGAACTTGTTGGAGAATAATTACAATAAATACAATTTTTCATTATCTAATGATTATATTAATTAACAGTATACCTTATTCACCATCTTGACCAGTGTTGCCGACCGCCTACATCACACAACCGCGCTCGGCTGCTACTACTGACCGACCGCTCTGCATGACGACTATTAGCGTACTGCACGCGACGACTACTGACAGAGTACAGCCCTCAACTACACATAGCTACGGACTCGCAACGACTACTGACTGACTGAGAACCGCTCGCAACACTCGCGCAGTCCAGCGCAAACTCTCTGGTCACAGATGCTACAATGTCTCGCCATCGCTACTATGTTACATACGTGTTTCAGTGTCTTTTTCATTGGGGTAACGATCTTTGGCTCTTTTTATTCTGAATACAGGGCCAAAGGTCAACGCTGCTGCCCTTATACAATTTATCAGGTTTCATTATGTCTGTTGCAAT